>NW_025851300.1:117499-159137 GCF_002878395.1 Capsicum annuum
GGTCAAAAAAAATACCCTTAGAACCTACATCATGAAATGATGTAGCATTCAGGATCGGTCAGTACGGCAAGCACTAACATACAACCCAAGAAAAGGGATAAAATATATGCATTTATTGAAAACCAGTCATAAATCATATGCACCATAATAATACATATATTTAGGATGCTGGATAGGGTTAGGGGCATGAAACATGGTTTATTAAGGATTTAATCCTCAACTGTGTAGCTCGTTCTAACCTAAAGGCACTCACGGGCTATATACGTCTGACTCCCCCTTTTGGAAGAGCCCCAGTCCATGTTAGTGGCATGTATCGAGGAAATAGCTAATTACACCAAGGTGATAGACGTCCAAAACATAATGTGTAAATAGAAATAGTGGTCATATACACCCAGCATCGGCCAACGTGATTTCCATTATTGGTCCCTCCAGGACTGTACCTTTTCGGTGATATACACAACTCTCTTTAAGCCTAAATTAAAATAATTTTTCACATGACATTAGCCATTAACCATAGAGACTTACAAGCTATTCCAATTATGCCATACCATAACCATTAAATCAATGAGACTCCAAGTTCTGGTTTACAATCCAAAACCATAGCTACCAAATGCGTTCCAAAACCTTTTTATCCATTTATTCTTTAATGCAATCTAATATCTCAAATGATTAGTTAAAATTATGCAGAATACTTATTCAAAGCCAAGGTTTATAATATGGGTTGAGGTTCATATCATTACCATACCAAAAATTCATCAATATTGTGAAATCCAATTTGCCAAATTCCACTATTATCACAATTCACAACTTCACTTCACATTCCATTATTTAAATATGAATAAACCATTAAACCAAGGGAAAACCTTGCAAGAGTATCACAATGAGAAACCCCTCAACCTATTTCAAACCCAACATTCAAGAATAATTAAATTATGCAATAATGTATCATTTAAATTAGGGAGTGTCCAACATGCCTTTTTGATGGAAGGAATTGAGAAGAACTTGAATTTGAAGCCTTGAAAGCTTGAATTTTAGGGAAGAACAATATATTTTATGTTCTTGTGGGTTTGGGATAAGAAAATTCATGTATTTTTGTTATGGAATGAGGAAAAACATGTTATTATTAGTTATTGGGTGATTTAGGACGTACATCACTAGTTTGCCTCAAAAAACTGAAGATAAACATGAGTTTTATCATATCTGGGAACATTGGCATGCCATGACCTTAACAGGGAGCATATAAGTCATGCCACGCTCTTATCGCAGAGCACACAGGGTGTGCCACGCCCTTATCATGGACCCTCACTGGTTCTCTCATAAAAATGCTCATTAATTTTCGCTCGAGTATCGGATTAAGGGAAAATTACATGCATTGAAAAGAGGACTTAATTATC
Source organism: Capsicum annuum (assembly GCF_002878395.1). Lineage (NCBI taxonomy): Eukaryota > Viridiplantae > Streptophyta > Magnoliopsida > Solanales > Solanaceae > Capsicum > Capsicum annuum. Next base: position 118,894 of record NW_025851300.1, read on the forward strand.
TTTCATTTGGTGGGTCTTGAGCTAAAAAATTATATATTTTGTAGAAGGTATATATGTTCAATGTTGACCCTTGATGATCAAGTATCAAAATTCAGTCAATAGCAAAAGTTCTGAACTCAACTTTGCACTAAGTGTTTCCTATGAACATTCTTCACATCGAAAGTGCTTTAAACACTAAGTAAATTATAATGATACTTATATTTACATATAAATTATTGGATTTAGATTTATACACGTAGGAACGATGCTTTGAATTCTAGCTAAAAATGTGGGGTGTTACAGTTTTTATTTATTTAGAAAAAATAAGGACAGATGGGGAACCAATTTTCTAACTACACGTTATTTTTAAATACACAAGGGGGATTTGTTTAATGAAGAAACAAGGTATATTTTTCTCAATTTTCCCCTTAAATATTGGAGGTGATGTGTAACACCCCATATTTTTTTGACCTAGAAATCAAACTGTTACTCCTACATGTGTACTCTAATCCTATGATTTATATTTAAATGCATGTTCCATGATTATTATCCTAGTGTTAACAGTGATTTTGAGGTGAAATTTTTTAATAGGAATCACTTAGAGCAAAGTTAAGCGAAGAGCTTTTGATTCAGCCAAATCTTAATCTTCAATTCTACAAGGGTCAGCTTTGAATGTGTATAAATTTTTACATATGTGTAATTTTGCATCACAATACCCACCAAGTTATAGATAATTGAATTAGATTTTCAAATATAGCAATTTTGCCTTAATCTAATACCTGAGCAGAAAGTTATGACCATGCTATGGCCATGCGTCGCTTGGCAATCGCAAATAGCCACTGGATGAGGTGAGCTATTGGCATGCGCCGCACAACCTTAGGTGTTCTATTGAGTTGCGTCTCCCAGAAATAGCATAGTACCAAAAATTTCTCCGTTTTGACTTAGTTTGAGGGCGTTATGGTCTTTTCATAACCCTAACTCATTTCTAATCATTCTTAAATGATTTAAGGGGTCTTAAACTACATTATTTCCACTCTCTTAACCTTAACCATCCTATACATGACTTAAGACCCTCCCTCTCCTCAAGAATAAAATCCAAGATCCTTTTCCAAAGAATCAAAGAGTTCAAGATTCCAAGTTTAAGCAATCTTCAAGAATCTAGCTATTGAGGTATGCGGTGTTTATGTACAAGGATACTCTTTCATCGGTATGCTCAAAAATTGTTTTAAAGTTGAATTTACATAAATTACAATTAGGGTTCATACCCAACCTTCATAATCTTGAGTTATAATATTATCATGTGATTCAAAGTTTGATTTGAAGAAGCAATATCTCTTTTATGCATGTTTTGATTTACATTATTACTACTATGAGATGATTCCAATATATTACTTAGTGTAAAGTTTAATAGTAATATATTAAAAGTATTTAATCAAGCTAGAACTTCAATTTAAATGAAAAATTTATACACATTAACATATATACATTACATACTATACTACTTTAGAAACTTATACACATTACACATATACTATTTTAGTCTATAGAAAATATATAGACATATATGTAGAATATATAGTACTTAAAATACCACTTGAAATAATACACATACAACATATATAGTTATATACACTATATATATATATATATATATTTACTACTTTAAATATCAGTTGTGTATATATGTAGAATATATGTGTATATATGTTTGTTATGTTTATTACTTAGTGTAAAGTTTGATAGTAATATATTAAAAGTGTTTAATTCAAACTAGAAATTCAATTTAAATGAAAAAAATTAGAAAGTAAGGAGTGAATGAATGTTGTATTTTATTGATTGGAAAATGATCCAAAACTTATGATTTACATGAATGAAAAATCTACAAAATTTGTATCATTTTTTCCAACTCGTTCATGTTAATATTAATGGAAACTACCATAGGATAGTCAAAATCAACGGGGGAAAAATCATGATTGGACTTGATTGTGCTGAGTTCTCCCTTGAAGTCAGACTTTCTTCAATATTCTGTTCATCTTTTGACTCCAACTCTATTTCTTGGTTTTCTTGTTCCGCTCTAATCAAATCTCTAAGGCAAACTAGAATATTCATAGCATCTTCCCAATGAGCATCGGTTGTCTCCAAGCTATTGTCGTCCCTGACTAAAAGCACTCATCGATGCAATGGTTGACATTGATACATTCAATATATCTCTGGCTAATCTTGAAAGCACAGGATATTGTCTTTTCTTATTCTTCCACTAATCCAATGCGTTGATCCTTGCTCTACGATCCTCTACCAACTGTCGAAGATAATATCTAAGCTCTTCCCAATAATTTGTGTTGTACATTGAAGGAGAAATCCTGTCCCAAATATTTAAATCATAAAAGTAATTAGGAAAATTACTATGTGTCGGCCTTTTAGAAGATGATGGTTCCTCGGGAGCTTGAGGAGCGACAATTGGAGTGATATTTGTCGGTATATCTACATCAAGTAAATCGACATATTGGTTACATAATGCTTCTATGTAAATGTTCGCATCACTCATAGCCGTAAACAAATTTGGTTGTTCTTCAGGCTCTATCTCTAAGGAATTATAAATAATAGAACTAAAGTCTAACATAGTATTATATTTCATACATGGATTTAGTATAGCACCAACCAAGTAAATTGAGGAAAATGGATAAAAATATTTTTTAAATTTAGCAAGCATAGCACCAACAACTTCTTTGTAACCTTCTCTAGTCTTATATTCTTTAAGCAAATAAGAAATGTCGGTTAAATAAGCTAAAATATTAAAAATAGTAGGATAATAAGCACTGAAAAATTCAACCATAGCTATATAAAAATTTTCCAAAAACTTAACAAGATCATCAATTGCAGCCCAATCAGAATCATGTAGCATACACTCAGGAAAAGAATCACAAAATTGATTAAAAGTCATTGTAATAGAAACTTTATAAGCAAGACAAGTTTTTAAATAAGTATAAGTAGAATTCCATCTAGTATCACATTCTTCAGGCATTAATATCGGTCTAAGTCGATTTTGTTCATATTTAACTTTAAATTCTCTCACTCTACCTCTTCGATTATTTCCTTGAATAAAGCCAACGATAAGCCATACCTTTTCAATATAAAGCTCAAAAAATTCAAGACCATCTTTTACAATTAAGTTATATATATGACAAGCACACTTAATATGAAATATTTCAGGTAACGACGGAGAAAGGTCAGCTTTTAACTTGTCAATAGCAGTCTTGTTGTTAGATGCATTATCAAAAGCAATACATACATTTTTTTATAATATTCTGCAATTTTAGTAATAGATTCAGATATAAATTTTCTAGTATATCTACGATCTTCATCATACAAAAAAACTAGAATATGTTTTTACATAACAAAATTATTATCTATCCAGTGACAAGTAATGGTTAAATAATTATTTTTATTAACAACACGATCAAAATCAAAATTTAGAGCAATTTTACATTGAATATTTTTTAATAATATAGATAAATAATAAACATATTGTGCATGTGGTCTAAAAATATCAGCCCGACAAGTACTTCTAGGAATATCATTAAACATAGGATTATAAATTGCTTGAATATAATAAATAAAAGCATCTGAAGAAGCAAAAGTGAAAGGCAAACAATCCACAACTATCATTTTCATTATTTCTTACCGGTCCTTCATTTTATTAATTTTTAGTTAATTGATGGATTTTTGGGTTCAATCTAGTTTGTATTGGCCCACCAACAGCCTCACCACCCTGTGCAATAAGTAACTCTCTAGCGTGATTATCTCTTACATGTCTCATCAACGAACCTGTACCCCCTGACTGACTCCTCTTTTATGCTCATATATAATTTCACAAATAATATATTGCACCTTAGTTTGTCCTTCTATTTTCATAAAAAATTCCCATGCAATACTAGTTCTTCTACGAGCTTTTGGGGCACGGGAAGGACGGGGAGGAAGATTAACCGATTCAGATCTAACATTAGCATTTTCGATTGTGGGTGTCTCACCAATATTTTCAATATCATCATCTAAATTAAATGCATCTACTTCATTTTCTTTTTCTATACCATAATTTTTCTAAGCTTCTCCATAATCCTTATCGTGAGCACCTACACCTATTTTTTTCTCAAAAGGTTGACTAACCGATACCGCAAGCACACAGGTATATCTATTACTTGAACTACCTCTACCGGAACCGCCAATAATTTATTTTTTACTATCACTATCACTTTTGGAATAAATTTTTTTAACACTTTTACCGAGATTTCTTATTTTATCCATATTATAAAATAAACTAAAAAATATTTAAAATACACAAAAATAATAAAAATAAATATTCAACAATTAATACACTAATTAAAAATTAAAAGTAAGAGATGAAACGACAATACCAAATTTTGAAAGTATCCGAAAGTTGCGACTTTAAAAAACTTTCACTTGTATTTGTAATTACAAAATTAAAAAATAAAATTGAGCACTTTAGGAGATAATTAGAATATTAGAGAGAGATTGAGATTTGAGAGAATGATATTTGTGTGAAAAATGAATTTTGAATTAGGGGTATTGATAGAAATTTTTTTGAATTAATTTTTTTTTTAAATAGCAAATTGGCCATTGGGGTCCAAACGGCTATAATGTTGTTGGCCCAACAGTCCAATTAGACTTTGTGGGCCCCAACTAAATGGCTAAATACCTTTTAAAAAGAATTAGTTACCGGGTCGGATCGGGCCGGGTACCCGATGGGCCTGGTTCGAGTTGGTACTAGGCCGGGCTTACCGGTCCCATCAACTTGGACGTCCTAGCCTGAGACCGACAGCACTATAGCCCGTGGGATGATCGGATTGGGTCAAACCTGATCGGGCCGAGTAAATAGATCAGGCTAAACGGGCCGAAACGGGCCAGCTCGGCCTGTTTTTTCAGGTTTAGTCATAATTGTTATATTAAATTCAAGAGTAACAAAATATTATATACCTTTGTTATGCAGCAGGGATTTTTGAACTCATCAACAAAATAATTTCCCCAAGTTAAATTTTAATTTCCTATAAAATGAAGTTGATATCCATGGACTAGATGTCTTTCTTTTCTAATTGTGTGTGATAGATATATGGAAGAATAAGAGAACAAGAACGTTCTTCTCTTTAAATTACATATAGAAGACAACATTGGCTCTGAACGTATATAGAGAAGATTGAAAACTAATTATTAGAAGGAAATCGATTTCATAAAAATTAATCGTGCAGTAATTTCTCTTTACAATTTATCTAAAATTCATCTCTTTCTAACAAGGTCGGGTCTGCCTAAAATTCATATTTTTTTGACAAAATCGGGCCAGCCCACATGTAATGACTAATGACTCGGACCCAATATCCAATATTTTTCATATTTCTCATGGTGGTTTAGACCGAGACTGTAACAATCATAGTTGTTAATTTCACATGTTTATGTATTTTTATTATTTTTCCCTTCCCCATAGGTACTTTATGCCTTAGGTGAGATGTGGAGTTGGTTGGCTCAGTTTAATGCATTCGGGAGAGCTTGAGACTCGAGACTCTGAACACTAATAAAGACATGATAAGAATAGATAGAGGTTGGAGCAAGACTCTAAATGGGGAGTTCACCAGATACTCCAAAAGGTCAACTGCTACTGCAACAATCAACTACCGCAACTCACACTAGTACTAGGATCAACATAAAAATGGCATAGTAGGATTGAGTACAGTCCACATGTACTTGGTAGGTATTATTAGCTGACTAACGAAAACAAAAAATAATACAAGTAAAATATACATTGAGCACATCACCTGGAAGTAGAAAATTTCGAAATGGTAGCTTACAACATCTCCACTAAAAGTTCTATAATGTAAAATTAAAGTGAAACAGCTATACACGAAGTATTTTTATACAAATCTAAGTACAGAGCAATGGTATATGTAAGAAAACATAGAAAATACAATGAATATGGTCCAATGATGCAATGATAGTGGGAGTTACGTATACACTTTTCAAGCCATGGCACTTCATGACAAGACCTACGGGGTTTTATAACCCATGTACTTTCATAATCTCAACAAACTTTATAGGAAATAACCTCGGCCTAGGTTTCCAATACCTCACAATTGCAATGACTTATGCTAAGGGATTTATAAGAGAATTTTCATTTTGTTGTAAAATCATAATGCCTCAGCCAAGTCTCATGAACATGTATAGATGACATGGGGATATAATGCTCATATAAAATAAATATAAAGATAATCATCACTTTAATACAGATATGAATGAGCTCAAAATCTATTCCATGTGACAATAATTCATGATATAAGACATTATAGGGCACCACTACTATGTATAGTCATGTAACACATCCATAAACTCATTTAAAATGGCTATTCAAGTATTAATCATGTAATAAAGGCAATTCACTGCTCAAATATGGCCTATAAAATCTAGTTAAGCTCCTATTCAGAAGACACCAAGAAATATGGCAAATATTGCACAAGTAGGGCCTAAAATTATTAAATAAAGCACCCATAAAGACCCTTTGTGATCATCTCTCCCTCATTGAAATTGGGATGAATGATAATATACTTCTCCACTTTCACGACTAGAGGCCCACATTTACAAAGAAAGAATGCACCTGCACCAGATATCAGCAACTGTTGAGTTTTTGGCAAGTTGAAATGTCTCCAAATGGACCCTCGAGATTTATTCGGAACCTATAGGAACAAAACATATATGCTACTAGGCTATTTTTTATGTTCTCAACTCAATAGCAATGCCAAATTTTTGGAAATATATTATTTTCATCAAATTAGCCCCTGCGAATCCTAAAATCTTAATTTAACTAGTTTTTAAAATAAGGGCGAAAATGCAAAATAAAGCTTTGAGCCCGAACTACCCATGATACTAACTCAAAATTGATGTTTCAGATCTAACCAAACTATTTAAACCATCATCTGACTCTCAAAACACAAAATGTTGACCAAAGTTAGACTAATGACTTTTTAAGCTTTAAGAAGTCTCAAACTCTCCGAAATCACTCCTAAAAGCCTCGAAAAGCATGTCAACCATCCCTACACCTAAAAATCAACATGTAAAACTACAGAGAATGGAAAAATGGTTAAAAAACATAAAAAAAATTCACATAATAGGTTCTTATATTATCCACCACTAAAACATTAGTCGTACTAGAACTAAAAGCAAATAAGGTACCTAGAGTGACAAAAAGCTGGGAAAATGTACGATGCACATCAGAATTGACCTCCTAAGTAGATTTTTGAATAAGATGATGTCTCCACTTGACCCTCACCAACTCAATACTCTTAGACCTCAACTTTCTAGTCTACCTGTCTAGGATAGTCATAGGCTCTTTATCAAAGGATAAATTATGGTCTGACATAATGGGATCTAATTGAATCATATGGGCATTATCTGGACAGTAACTCCTCAACATATATATGTGAAACCCAAGATAAAAAACCGATTGATGTGGAGGAAAAGATAGCCTATATGCCACATCACCTTACTTCTTAATGATTAAAAGGCTAATGAATGTCTTACTGAGCTTTCTTTTCTTCCAGAATTGTATCACACCTTTCATGGGTTGAAATTTCAGTAGAACTCAATCTTCAATCATATATGATACATCGCGGTCTCGATGGTCGGCATAACTCTTTGACCTACTTTTGAAAGCCAATGGCCTCTGTTGTATCCGTCTCAACCGGTCCATCGAATACCTCAAAAATTTTATCATATGGTCTCACCTCAAACTACTTAAACCATTCCATGATGGATCTATATATCCATCAATATAAACCCTCAAAAGGCTTCATCTAAATGCTGGAATGATAATTATATTATTGTTGTAGATGAACTCGGCTAGGGTAAAGTACTGATCCCAATGACCTCCATAGTCCATAATACATACTCTAAGCATATCCTCGAATACCTGAATAGTCCTCTTGAACTGACCATCAGTTTGAGGATGAAATGATATGCTCAAATCAAGTTGAGTACCCAGCTAACTCTGAATAGAACTCCAAAAAAATGAGGTAACTACAGTACCTTTATCAGATACAATAGAAACAGAGACATCATATAATCAAACAATCTCCCTAATGTAGAATTGGCCAACTTCTCTGCATTATAACTCACCCTAATGGAATAAAATGTACTGACTTGGCCAATTGATCCATAATTACCCAAATAGAATCATATTTCCCCAAAGTCGAGGGTAGACAAGCTATAAAGTCCATGGTGATTTTCTCCTACTTCCACTCAAGAATGGCCATCCTCTATATATAGCACCCAACCTTTAATATTCACACTTCACCCTTCGACAAGTTAAACACTCAGTCAAGAACTTAATAATATCCTTCTTCATACCACCCAACCAATAATGTTGTTTTAGATCATGATACATTTTAGTCGCCCCTGGGTGAATAGAATACTAGAACAGTGAGCCTCCTCTAAGATTATCTCACAAACTTAAGCAACTAATCCTTAAAATCCTATCAAATCAGGAGATACCTCTTTTGCTTTGCCGCTCAACACCTTATTAAGAATGACCCTCAGCTTATAGTCATCAAACTACTGAGCTTGGATCTGCTCTATCTAAGAAGATCTATCCTCAACAAAGGCTAACACATATTGAGGTGTTAAAATATTAAGACTAACTAAAAAGTTAGCTAAGACTGAACCTCCAAGGCCGAAGGCCGTTCTTAAGTCAAGAGATGAGCGAGACTACCTATACTAGTCGACTTTTGGCTCAAGGAATCTGCAATAATATTTTCCTTTTTTAGATGATGAAAAATAGTGAGATCATAGTCCTTAAGCAACTCAATCCATTGTTGTTGTCTCATAATAATATCTCGCTAATTGAAGAAGTACTGAAGGCTATGATAATCTGAGAATATCTCACAATGGACCCTGTGCAAGTAATTCTACCACAACTTTAACATAAAGACGACTACTGCCAAATATAATTCATGGGTAAGGTAGTTCTTCTCATTGGGTTTCAACATACTAGAAGTATAATCAATCACCTTACCCTCCTGCATCAACAAAATACCCAATACAGCTCCGGAGGCATCACAAAATATAGTAAATCCTACACTCTTCTTGGGCAAAGTCAACAACACCTTAAGCTTTTAAAAGCTCGCCTCACAAGCATTCAACTACTGAAATACAACCTTTGTCTAAGTCAGCTTGGTCAATGGAGTCGCAATAGAAGAGAAACTTTTAATAAAGCATCGATAATAACCTGCTAAACTAATGAAACTCCAAATCTTGATAGGAGAAATAGGTATATCCTAATCACGAATCACTGCTATCGTAGATAGATCAACCATAATTCCATCATTGGTCACCACATGATCGAAGAAAGAAATAAAATCTAACTAGCACTCATACTTGGAGAATTTAGTATATAACTTCTCATCTTGCAATCTTTGAAGTACAGTCCTCAAGTGTCTCAGGTGATCAGTCGCAATAGAAGAGAAACTTTTAATAAAGCATCGATAATAACCTGCTAAACTAATGAAACTCCAAATCTTGATAGGAGAAATAGGTATATCCTAATCACGAATCACTGCTATCGTAGATAGATCAACCATAATTCCATCATTGGTCACCACATGATCGAAGAAAGAAATAAAATCTAACTAGCACTCATACTTGGAGAATTTAGTATATAACTTCTCATCTTGCAATCTTTGAAGTACAGTCCTCAAGTGTCTCAGGTGATCAGCCTCATTCTTGGAAATACGATCAAAATACACGAATCATCAACTCCATGAATGTTGCAGGGGCATTGGTCAATCCACAAGAGATGACCAAAAACTCATAGTGACTGTATCGAGTCCAAAAAGTTATCTTTGAAATCGAAGCTTTAATCCTCAAGTGTGTACCCAGATCTCAAGTCAATCCTAGAAAATACCAGAGCACCCTAAAGCTGGTCAAATAGATCATCAATGCAAGGAAGAGGATACTTGTTCTTGATAATCACCTTGTTCAATTACCGATAGTCGATACACATACGCATAGAGCCATCTTTCTTTTATACAAATAGGATAGGATCACCCCATGGAGATATGCTAGGTTTAATCAAACCCTAACTCAACAAATATTGTAATTTATTATTCAATTCCTTCAACTCAGTTGGGGCATTCCTATAGGGAGAAACGGGAATGAGCTTGGAGCCCAGCTCAACCTCAATAGTAAAATAAATATCACGGTTTGAAGGCATACCAGGAAAATTCATAGGAAACACATCTATGAACTCATGAACAACCCGAACAAATTCTAAAAATAGCGGGAAGGCAACACCAGTATCGCGAACATATGCCAAATAAGGTAAAGACCTCTTTTCTAGCATGAAACGAACATATTGAAAAGATATAACTCCGTTTAGACCCAAAATAATAGTACCTTTACAAGCTAACCTTGACACACCCGGAGTAGCTACAATCATGGTCTTGACATAATAATTCAGAATAGCATGATAGGGAGATAACCAATCCATACGCAAGATAACTTCTAAATCAAAGCTGCCAAGTTGACTTGTTTTGTGATATTTCTCATTTTCCTAGATCAAATATAATATAATTTTTGATCAATATGCATATATTGTTTTATCATATTGGTATAAAATGTACAACTCATATTATCTTTCTATAGAAGGTTCAAGCAAACAAAGCTGAAACATTTTTGTTACACTTGCTAAGCCTTTTTGCAACTCAGATGATTGTTAAGAGTATCTAATTATAACTTAAACAATGTCAAAAATACGTCTGGGCATCTGGAGTTAATGTATGACCATATTAGCATAATACAATATTCCTATGCTTTCAGCAAAAAAAATATATACAATCTTTTATATAATTTTTAAATATTTAGATTTTATTTAAAATATTTAGTTACTAATTCAAATTCAATTTAATTTTCTTTTTCTTCTTCAATGCTCGAGTCAAATTATTACCTAATCAACACAAATCAATCTTATATATAATAATATGGATCCTTACATTTATCCTTTTCAATGGCCAAGTTAAAATCATTGCCAAGTTTGTTACAACATACAGGTTCATAGTATTGCACTATTGCTCCTTCGTCCCTCCTGTCCACTTTACTTGTTTTCCCTAGTAAAATGATGTTTTAAAATATTTGTCATTTTAGCAAGATATAATTAATTATTAGTTTTTACATTTATCCTTGATAACTAAATGTAAAAAGAGATTACTTTGCTGATAACGAAAAAGTATTAAATTGAGATCAAACGACAAATAAAGATAATATAATCAATTTACCCATTAAGTTAATAATTTTAATTTTTCTTTCTTAAGTGGGCAAGAAGAAAAACATGTTTTCACACTCCAGTGATATATATCTTCTAATCAAGCAATAAAAGGAAATTAAAAAAAAATCCTTCTGTTCTCATTATATTCTATATAAACCCACTCTATAGATTAAGAGACCTCCATTAGATTAGATAAACACACTTTATAAACTAAGAGACCTCCATTCGATCTCCTGATTACTTTATTTAATATATAGCCATGGAAGTAAAAAATGTAGAAGAAAAGCAATTGACACTTGATGATCATAAGCAATGGAGAGATTGCTTAATGAAGGATGTAGAGGAGATAACTGCATACAAATTCAAGAATTCTGATTTATTATATCAAGCTTTTACTCATTCTTCCTTCCAAGAAGACTCTGCATCATATGAGAGATTGGAGTACATAGGTAATTACTAGAAGTGGATCTTGAGAAAGTTAATGGTCTATTGGCTCTCTAAACGATCTAACCTCGTTGATTTTCTTTCTTTTTACCACGAGATTAAAAGTCTTTTTTTTTTCTTTTAAACTTTGTGCTCAGTAAATATGTCTTATGTGTAGGTGACTCTGTTCTGAATATGTTAATTTCAAAGCGTCATTATTTTGATTACCCTGATCTGGCTCCTGGAAAGCTTACAACGTTGAGAGCAGCCAATGTAGATACAGAGAAACTTGCTAGAGTCGCCATCAAATACAACTTGCATAATTATTTACGTCACAAGAAGCCTTTACTTAAAGCACAAGTAAGTATATAACAATAAGCTCAATTCATTTGTACCTTCTTTATTTGTTTTTTTTATTCAACTAAATTTGAAAAAATAGTATATGAATTTTATTAATGTTCGTTGGTTGGTGTATACAAAAAGTAAGTGCAGCGCCTAGATATATTAAAGAGCACAAATTTATGTAACATGCATGCTTTTGAGTTGCGAAAAGAGAGAGTAAATTGTAGTAACCTACAAAAGTAGAATAAGTGTTAAAAAAAGCATTTAGTATGTCTCAATTTAAGCGAAACATTTTACTTGTACTTTGTCCTAAAAAGAATTATAGTATCTTTACATATTCTAATTTTAATTTTTTTAATTTTGTTTTTAATATGATCATATTTGGCCACAGAAGTATGCCTTTATTTATACCATACATTCTAATTCTTCTTTTTTATTAACTTAGTGCTCAATCAAAGAGTATTACATAAATTAGAACGGAGACATTATCAATTTTTTTTACAAGCTTGTTATTTCCACAGGTGGAAGAATTCACAGAAGCTATATTACAATATCCATTGCATTCAGTAGGACTTATTGATCCCCCAAAAGTTCTTGCAGATTTAGTTGAATCGTTGATTGGAGTTATCTACATTGACTCCACATTCTGCATGGATACAACTTGGCAGGCATGAAGTGATTTTCAAATCTATACAATATACATTTATTAATTTACGCTACTCTTGGAGATCTCTATTAATAAAATAATATTTTATACATTGAATTGACAGGTGATAAAATATTTGTTGCAACCCCTAATTACTCCAGAAAAACTCGAGGTTCATCCAATGACAAAACTCCACGAATTATGTCAGAAGAACAAATTGAAGTTAGAATTTGTTGGTCATCAATGGGAGAAAACAGGAGAGATCGAAGTTTTTGTCGACAGAAAACTTGTAGGGAAGGGAAAGTCAAGCGGGAAAAAAACAATAGCACAAAATAGGGCTGCACACAATGCGTATAATCAAGTTGTTAGAAATTTGGCTGAGAAAGTCACTATTGATGATGATCAAGCAGCATCGGAGGATGCATTGATGATGCAAGATACGACTAGTGATGGTGAGTCCTTTGATGAGGCTCCTGGATGCTTGATGTTGCGATTGTTGGGTCATGGGCTTTATCCCTTCCTATGTGCATAAAATGAAGCCCAATTTGGATCAACTCACTTTTACCCATAGGCCCATTACTATGGGACATATATATTGATCTTTTTAGGCCTTATTCACCATCACAAAAGAGAGTTTTCAGCAGCCAAAGAGAGAAAAACAAAGCTAATTTTCGCACCTAAATTTCAGCCACAGCTGTCAACTTCAAATTGCGATTCATGCTTCGTTTCCTGTCCGATTACTGACGAAGCTTGATTTGGTGGCCTGTAGTTCCTGTTCTTCATTCCCGAACAGTAGCGGTGTTTTTGGTGCTTTCACTCCTTTATTTCTCTAGTGTTTGGTGCTGTGGATTATGTATTGTTTCTTGTTGTTTGACACTTGTTTGGTGGCCATTTTGGAGGACAATATTGTAACTCTTTGGTGATTATAGTGGAGATTTTGGTCCAGTGATTTTTTACTCTTCACACTAAAGGGTTTTCCACGTAAATCTTGTGTCAGGGCTCTTTGATTGTGTGCCCGTTTTTCCTAACAGCGATGTCCTGGTCTATCTTGTAGTGCTGCTATCGGTCTGTAAATGAAAATCAAGTTGGCAAAGGACAATAATATAAAGAAGTACAATCGCTACTTTATCAGGTCGTTTGTAGAGGACAATAGCTTGACACAATGGTGTCCTTCTCCAAGATTTGATTATGCAGTTGATTATATTATTGGTAGTGGATGCTACGACGTTATTTGCGAGAATAGTGCCGAGGACGTTCATACCCTAGTTGATCAATTTGAATATAGGAGCATTGTGGGAGCATTACAACATCTCTCCCTCACTTATCCGGACATCTCCCGTGCAGTTAATATTTTGTGCCAATTTATAAGTACCCAACTACTGCCCACTGGTCAGGGATCAAGAGAATCCTTCATTACGTTTTGCTCTCTGATTAACTGCTCAATCCTCTCCCAATCTCGTAGATTTTTCGAATGCCGGCTGGGCAGGTTGTCCCATCACCAGAAGGTTCACAACAATGTAGAGGTTGACAAGGATAGAATAAGTTGTGATCTAGAGGACTACCCGTTCATGTGCTTATTAGAAATAGCCTTGTATAGAGGTAGTGTATATTCAATTAATAGAAAACGCTTAAACTCTTTATATTTGTTATTTTCTTCAATTCAAATTCAATTTAACTTTAAAGGTAAAACAAATTATCTTTCAATTTTAAAAATGTCGTATAAATTGAGACTGACCTAAGTATGTATATTTTTCACGTAATTCTAATACTCTTGAGTGATTCATTATCCTTTCAATGACCAAGATAAAATCATTACCAATTTTTTTATAGCATAGAAGTTCATTATATTACTCCCTTCGGCCCACTTTCTTATTTTCCTAATAAAAAAATGATATTTCAAAATATTTGTCATTTTAGAAAATCAAGACACAACTGATTATCAGTTTTAACATTTTCATTAATAGTGTGGAACACATTAGTGTACTTGTAATGACCCTCCATGTCATTTTCTCGATTTTCATGTATTTGGTGTTTCGTTCCTTTTCACAGAGGCTACAAGTCGTTAATGACTTACCGGAACTATCAATTTGATTTTTAGATAGTTCTTTTTGAATTTTAAACTCATTTTTCTATTTTGGAGCTTTTGAAGTTGAGAAATTGTCCTTGGACCAAAACTCCTAGTAAAAGGTCTCGTTTGAAATTCAAACAACGGTGTTAGCTCCAGAATATGGATTTTAGGCTAGGAAGACCCTTGGTCTAGGTCCCAAGGCTTCTAGACTCATTTTGGGCTATTGATCGAAAATTGATTAAAACGCTACATTGGATTTGGGGCCAACATTTTGTCAAAATGATGACCTTCATTAGAAGTTTAATCAATTTCATGGAGTTCGAAATGCCGTTTTTGATAAAGTAGGATAGTTCATTTGCGTTTGCATGGTTTCGGATGGGCCTATCGCACCCAAACAAAATTTGAGCTTAGATGGTTTGCTGGTGCAGTCGCTTTAGTGACCAAATGACTTACTTTAGTGATTGCTGCTTTTTTGGCCCATGACCACATTACCGGTGGCTAGTCAGGAGGCATGGCCGCTTGAGCAGCCATCGCTGAAAGTCTTATTTATTTATCTTTATGTGCACTAGAATATTCTAGTTTTAATTTTGATGAAATAGTCTACTGGACCCGTATACTTGTCCGAGTTTGTAAAATGAACATCTCTATTTAGCCTTTTGTCATATGAACTATTTAACCCATCAAAACACAAAATTTTATATAAACCTCTCCTACCATGTGTGTAACTCACTCATCCTAAATAAATTACACGTCAGATACACATCACATAAATTAATGTCATGTCGTAAATATCTTCATTAATAACTTTTTAAAATTATTAATCAACAATATTAACAAAAAAAATAAAAAAGAATAAAGTAATAATTTATTTTTTAAATAAAATTTATATTGCATTATTTCTATTGGACTTGAAATGCGAAATAGAAATACAAATTAAAACGAATGGACCCAAAAATGGATGAGACTGGAGGAAAAGAGAATTCAAATCCAACTAAATAATGTAAAAAGGAAAAGAAGAAAAGAGAGGAAAAAAAAAAAAAGGAAAGATGTCTGTGAAAACGTGATGGTAGGAGGATTGGATCGAGAAATGTGACTTTATTTATGAATCCAACATTGACGCCTTCCAAACTCCCTCCACCATTGACACGTTTCTCCGAAGAATGATATATTAATTTCTCTCTCTCTTTTTTTTTTTTTTTTAATTTAGTGATTTTTTTTTTTTCCTTTGCAATGATGGATAAAAGGAATAGAGAAAGAGAGAGTGTGTCTTGATTATTGGAAAAAAAATAATTTTATGGGTCTTTTTTTTTTTTTAATTTTCAGATCATTACTGTAGAGAAAGGGGAAGAGAGTTGGGATGGGTGGGGTGAAGAAGATAAACATGAGGTGTGGAAAAGAAAGAAGGAAACAAGTGGCTAGTGGGTAGGTTTTGGGGAGGGGGGAAGTTGTAGGAGAAGTGATTTTTTATGCCTTTAATTTTTTTTTTTATAATTTTAATATTATTTTAATATAAATACGGTGTTTCACTTGCTCTAAACTGTGTAATCATGCAACATGTTCAATTCAATCATTTTAATGCTACATAAGATCGGTTAATGGTCAAAGGGATTTAAAATCTTATACTTTATAAGTTAAGGGGTTCAGATGACAGAACTGTAAGTAAGAGTGTTCACTTTACAAACTCGAATAAGTATAAGGATCTAGTAAACCATTTCACCTTTAATTTTTATATCACTTTTAATGACATACTATTTAGCTGCACTAATGTGTCTTTATTTAGACCATAAATTTTAATTTTTTTTTGTTTTATAAACTTGGTGCTCAATCTAAGTGCAGTACAGTAAATTAGAATGGAGAGATTATCAATTTTTTTCATAAGCTTCTTATTTTCACAAGTGAAAGAGTTCACAGAAGCTATATTGTAGTATTCATTGCATTCAATAGGACTCATTGATCCCCCAGAAGTTCTTGCTGATATAGTTGAATCTTTAATTGGTGTTATCCAGGGACAAATCTATGTGGGCAGTCAATCGGCTAAAATTTTTATATACACCTAAGTTTTCTTAATCAGTATTAAAGTTGGCATCCGTAGGAATATGATAGTCGTTCCTCTATTGGCCAGTGGTGCTGGGTCCAGGGTTTGCATGTGGGTTTGAATGTCTATGAGGGGTGTCTTTTTTAATAATACACACACGATCACACAATAATAAGCGTTTATCTTGTTCCCCATTCTTCTTTTCCTCTAGTTCCTTTTACATTTCAACTCTCATTATTAAAATTGTCCCTTTGTTTTTTTCTTTTTCAAAATCTCTAAATATTTAATTGAAAGTGATTTAATCAGTTGAACTAAACCAGTGGAGGTAAAAGCCAATATATGTTGGTTAATTGACTTTTGTTTCTTTCTGACAAAGTTTTTATTTTTATTCAAAAATAATATTTTTCATTGGTTTTGTATAGATACATTGTGAATTTTCTTAATAAAAATATTTCGCTTTACTTGTATGCTGGTAGGAGGGTAAATATCCTCTATAGAAATTGCTTTGACTTTTGTTTTTGTATATATAACTCGTCATAAGTTACAATTTGCGAGTAATTATCATGATTTAAGTAAATTATATTTAAATCGAAAAGGTTTAATTGTATATTTAAAATTTTAGATTCTTTTTTATTTATACTCAACATATAGTATTTTATCAAAGAATTAGATCGCAACATATGTAGTTTATTATGGTTTGATGATTGTGTATTATTTATGAGTCAAAAATTTTGTAAATCGAAATGAATTAGTCCCAAATGATTAAACTAACTGAATATGCGTCCTAAGTTTGATTTTCATCAGTGGTGATAAGTTTATAAAAAGACGGTAGCTTCAGTGACGGATCCAAGATGTTTTACTAAGGGATTCAAAAAATTAAAATATAGTGGTTGTGATTCGAACTTAGGATTGGAGTTTTTAAGGTAAATTTTGAACCCCTAAACCACTAAGCCTAATTTTAACCTTGTGTTTAGGTGGTTTGAATTCTATTTTTCATACACTAAAAATAAAAAAAAGTACCTTATACATACAATATAAGTTTTTGCCAAGGAGATTCGGTTAAGCATACCTCTCCCCCTCCTAGATCTTCCCTTGGGTGGCACCCTCAAGCTTCAAATCCTAGATCCGTCTATGGTGTTATCTATATTTATTCGAATTCTGCATGATTACAAATTTGTAGGTATGATTTAATTTTCAATTTACAGAATACATTTATTTATTCTTTCTCAGAGATCTCTATTAACTAAAAAATATTATCTACATTTTAATGATAAGTGATAAAATATTTTTTGCAACCCCTAATTACTCCAAAAAAACTCGAGGTTCATCTAGTGACAAAACTCCACAAGTAATGTCAGAAGAACAAATTGAAGTTAGAATTTGTTGGAAACTCGAGGTTCATCAAGTGAAAAAACTCCACAAGTTATGTCAGAAGAACAAATTGAAGTTAGAATTTGTTGGTCATGAATAGGAGAAGACAGGAGAAATTGAGGTTTTTGTTGACCAAAAATATATAGGAAGGGGAAAATTAAGAGGAAAGAAAACAACAATACAAAATAGGGCTGCACACAATGCATATAATTAAGTTGTTAGAAATTTGGGTGTGAAAGTCACTATTGATGATAATCAAGGAGCATCGCAGGGTGCATACAAGGGCACCTCAATAAAATTAGTAGCTAAATTCAAATTTTAATTTGAGGCCTTAAAAATATACATATACATTGTAGATACATAAGATTTTATTGGATCAAATTCATATAAAAAATTGAATTTGATCCATATTTTCTTGGGTCTAAAGTTATTTTGGGCTTTAAAAAATAATAAGTTCATTTTATTTCTTATCAAGGTCCATCTCACCTTGATGCCCAAACTCACGCCACGTATCAAGTGATGTGGCGTCCCAGTCAAATTAAAGATCGACAAGACGAGGCCATACATTCAAAGAATGTGGCAAACCAAGTTAAGTTCAGTAGGTAATAAACATCACCAAATGTCCTAAATGACATATTTGTGGTCAATCACAAGTAACCTTATTACACAATATTTGTGATAAGCTTGATAACTGGATGTGCCAATCAGAATGATGCATAAGAGGCTATTTACATTTGGATTGCCTATCCTCTACAACTATAAATAAGAGGGTTATATAATTTCCTGAGATCATTCTGCAAGCATTAGAGAAATCTTTGTATTAACTACACAAATTTTCAAGGAATTGACTAACAAAGTTCTTCCTTGAGATCAACTCGATAAAGCAAAGTGCTCTCCGATTTCTGGAGATCTAAACACATTTTTGGGAGGCTCAGATCATTCAAAAGTTAAACAATTACGCTACAAAAGACCCTCGGATCACGGAAAATCTTAGGAGAGAAGAATAAAGAGAATAACATAATTGTAGTCATAAAATTTATTTAAATAAAATTATTATTTTTTTTTTTAATCTTTGCTTGTAGTTAATTTTCAGCACCACAAAAATTTATTGCGAATAAATTTTGACACGTCTAGAGGGACCATTTTTGGTCTTCATCTCTTTCTCCTACAAATAAAATTCAACTACTGCCATGGACTTTGCAAAGACTAATGGAGTCTCATGCAAGAACTCTGCTATTGCCACATTTGATGAGCTTAACTATGCCGGCCCACTCACTCGACGCAAGTTTAAGACTAGTGGTTGGGAGGAATCTGAATACTTCACTTCTTTGGATAAGTCAAAAAATAACAAATCTCATATGATGGCTGAAACTGCAACCCTTGGAGGGAGGGGGGGGGGGGGCAATTTTACATTCCTTCTATGTGATGAACTATCTCAAATTGGCATAAATTTTAATGAATCTAAAGATTCAATAGATTCTCCAATTTGAAAAAAGGTCAACGCCTACCATTGACGTATTGAAAAAATCCATTGAGGATAAAGATCTTCAAATTTCTTAACCTATGAACAAATTGGAGTCCTTTTCTCCCGAAGAATTGAGCCATGACCCTGCTTGTCATCCCGATTTTACTCTGGAAAATAAGAATGTTGGTGACTCACTTGTCAAGACCAAATCACAAAAAAAGAAACAATCTACTTTGGTTGCAGCTTTGTCTATTCAACATTTGCAAGACATGATAACTAACTCTATCAGGGCTCAATATGGCAGAGCACCACAAAGTTTGTTGTATTAATCTAAGCCTTACACTAGACGCACTGATTGTCTACCCATGCCAATGAACTATCAACCAACAAAGTTGTAGAAATTTGATGGCAAGGGAAACCCGAGGCAAAAAATTTCACATTTTGTCGAAACTTGTAGCAATGCTAAAATACATGGCAGCCTCCTGGTAAACAATTTGTCCATTCATTAAAAGTGAACTCATTTGACTGGTATGTCAACCTGGAGCATGAGTCAATAAATAGTTGGGAGCAGCTCTAGAAGGAATTTCTCAATCGATTTTACATCACTTAATGAACTGAGATCATGATAGAGTTGACTGGTACTAAGCAAATAAAGGATGAGCCTGTGATGGATTACAACAATAGATAGAGATCGTTGATTTTGGACTGCAAAAACCGCCTTTATCGAATATCTAATATAGAAATGTGCAATCAAGGAATACATTGGGACCTTATATACATATTACTAGGAATCAAACCGCAAACTATTGAAGAACTTTCTACACGAGGACATGACATAGAGTTAAGCATCGTAAGTTATGGGAAGACGTCTCCTTTTGATCTTACAAAATAACAAAAAGAATTTAAGAAAGGTACGACCTCAAATATCAATACTAAAGAATCTATAGCGGTAAAAGCAACTTTAGTGAAGGTCACAATAAAGAAACAATTGAAGGAAGATGAAACCCCTAGGTAATTACTGATAGAGGAAAAATGTCGCCAACTTTGGAAGAGTAAGAAGCAAAGGCTTACCCATTTTTAGATTTAGATGTACCTATAATACTTGATAAATAGCTGTCATGACCCGAGCCAAGGCCCTGACTGTGATGGGCAT
Source organism: Capsicum annuum (assembly GCF_002878395.1). Taxonomy (NCBI): domain Eukaryota; kingdom Viridiplantae; phylum Streptophyta; class Magnoliopsida; order Solanales; family Solanaceae; genus Capsicum; species Capsicum annuum. Next base: position 139,690 of record NW_025851300.1, read on the forward strand.
CCCGAACCATGAAAATCCGAGAGACCTCTTAGCATATAATCATAAACATAAGTCATGAAATGGAAGTGAGGAAGATAAACAGGAAAAATAATAATCCCATCCTCAAAATTAAAACTTCATAATATCAAACAATAAGAAAACCCAAATCCAATGTAGAATATTCTATGAAGCCTCTATTGAGCTGAACATACTAGTCTATCTAAATCGGGATAAGGCCCCCGATCAGACCATAAAACTAAAAAGAAACCAACACATAGGAAAAATGCCTTCCAAAGTAAGGGAGGCTCACCAACTCTAAATGTCTGTTATTAATCTACTGGTTAGCAGGACCATGACACTGAGCCTCAAAACCTGTAATATGAGGGTCAGTACTAAAAAGTACTGGTATGTAAAACAATCCAAAAATATAACATATATTTTTATACAACATAAATGAGAGAATTTCGTAAAGCAATTTAGCATTAGGTAAATGAAAAAACATGGGCATAATTTTGATGATCTTCAATCATTTTTGTAAAATAATAACTCATCTCTTCGTGTTACTTCTAAGCTAGATGGTACACCCTATAAGTCTATAATCCAACAGGCTATATGAAATCCGCCCTTGACTCGGAAGGCCAAGCCCCCAACCTAAGTATGTCGTAACGGTTAGAGTTCTTGAATCTGATATGAAAAGAGAACAAGGCTAATTAGTGGTGAATTTACCACTCATTTTCACTTAACATTAATGCACACTACTATGATTTTCATGTCTAAGTGAGGCACATTTGTGATTAAATTTACTAATTTCCATATTTTGCAGGTGTACAAGAGTTGAGAAGAAAAGAAGCGAACATGAGCTAAAAAGGATCAAAAAGGAAATTGAAATGAAAGAGCTGAACAAGATGAAGTAGTATCAAGATCTAGCCCTCCGTTATCGCGATCGTGGGCTAACTCCCGCGATCGCAGTGAGTCAAGCTAGTTTACCTACTGCAATTGTAATGGACTAACCACGATCACAGTGAGTGCACTTGTGATCAATCTTCCAGGATCGCATGAGAGCGGAAAATGGCCCAAGGGTTGAGGCATTATTTTAACCATCCGACCCCAAATCCCATTTAAGGCTCAAAAACCCATTCATTCTAGAGGACCATCATTCTACAACCCTACCTCCCATCTTTAGTTTAGGGTTTTGCAATCCCTTAGATCTTGGATCTTAAATTTGCACTAATTTGAGCTAAGAAGACATTAGAGTGACTTCCAAGTGTAGATTTGACCTTGTCTATTGAAGATTCATTTGAATCTAAAGTGTGGTTTTCCCTCTCTAAATTTTTCCTATGAATAACTTTAATAGTCATCTTGGTTTATTTGTGTTTATTATTATTATGATTTGCTAGATCTACCTCTTGGGGTTATGTGTGAATAGGGGTTAAAGTATGTGTGGGTTATTAGTGATTAGCTTCTATTTCATAGTTCATGTTTATGGGTTTTATCATTGCTTTGCTAACTTGATTGGGGTTTGATGGGCGAAAGCCCCAAATACCCACATGAGTATGATGAGTGAAAGCTCCATGCTCTAGAAAACCCAAAGCCATCTTTGAAAGAAGGGTTTTAAGTGAAGTTTAGGAATTCATATCATCCATGAAAGAGAGATGTGAAGACCAAAGCAAAGATACACAATCGTGTGTGTAGTTTGCTAAATTTTTACTATCTTAGACATAAGGGTGAATGTGAAGTTGACTATACCATGGTTATTATCCTAGATATAGGGATGCCTAGATTGAGGTTGTGGTTACCAATTTTTGAACACACCTATTAGGTATATGAAAGAATCAATGGGTGAAAGTTTGGTGTTTTGTTGTAAGACTAGCATCAAAGTCTATAACCAAACCTACCCGTATTTGACTTACTAAATTAATGTTGATTGCTAACACCCATATATCACTCCCTTGGTAATGAATAATCCCAAGATCCGTCCCTAATTGATTATACTCTAATTATTCTTAGTCTCAAATTAGTCTCTTAGAAGCCCAAGAATTACTCTCACATTATAAAGCATTGAAAACCCCCCAAACTATCTTGTACTATATGTTAAAATTTAGTTAGTAACTCTTATTCCGAACCTACTCAATCGCCACTCACATTGTTCCTTGTGGATTCGACCCTGATTCTTGTTGGGTAAATATATTGAAAACGACCGCCTTGCACTCAAATTGATGTGTAAGTTGAGCGTTATAAAAATGGCATTGTTTTCGGAGAACAATTTGGTGTATTGAGTTAGTTTAGAATTTTAGTTTAGTTGCTTAAATTTGATCATGTAAATATTTGTTAGTTATTTATTTTGTTTATTATTTTATATAGATTTTTAGTTCTGCTTATTTGTTACTATAGCATCATGAAATGAATGTGGATTTGGTGATTGAAAGTCATACCTCGATGACCCATGTCCATATTATGATGGACCCCACTTTCGGTGAGATTATAGATATTCTCCTTAGGAAGAGATGTCTGCACCATCTCAACCCTCTTGGGAGTATGATTGTTCCTTATATGGTGGTCGAGGTAGACATCAGAACCATTGTCTAAATGCCCCCTCCCCTATTATCCTAACCCTATTTCTAGTTTTATTTTTATGATTTTAATAGGTCTTATGAGAAGAAAAGTGAGGAACGGAGCATGGGAAGTAGTGGCATTGAATCAATGATTCAACCTATATTGGAATTGACAACAACGGCGGAGGAGGATGCAATCATTATACATAAGGAATTCAGAGAGAAATAAAAGAAGATAGAAGATGTGGGCATAGAAGTTAATACTTCAAACACCACAACCATGTCCACTCTTCTAAATGATAATGATATTGAAGAATCCTTGATGATTTCCCAACTAACCAAGCCAAATAAGAGAGATGATGACAAAAAGAAGGAAATGGTACTAGAGTCGGAAGAAGAAGCCAAACAAATCCCTTATGTCGACTCTAGTCCAGTTTACGGTGAGGATACCAAAATGGAGACAACTTTGAAATTTAGGAAAAGACCTCATTCTAACCAATATCTCAAAATTAAGTGCCATGGACTTAATGACAATCAGTCCATCCAAACAAATATTGAATGATGGTGATAATGAAATATTTCCTTACATCCCGGAGTTTATCTTTCCATAAAGGTATACTAAGACCCCAGTCTTGAAGGCCAAGAAGCTTAAAGATCGATGTCCAATTAGTGGATTTCCAAGTTATCACCATTTCCCAAAGAGCCCATACAAAAGTTTGATACTACATTGGGCAAACAGTTCAAGTCTTTAAAGTGGCGTGATAGAACATTCATCATCACTCCCTTAAATTTTCCCAATGCACCTCAAAGATGTAACGATAGAATATTAGGCAGGAAATTCAAATCCTCTAAGTGGAGACACAAATAAGGATTGAAGAAGCATCGTGCCACGACATTTAACCAAGCACTTGATGGGAGGCAACCCATTATTTTAATAGTTGAATCTTTATTTTTGAACAAATCATAAAATTTTAATGTTATGTGGGTGACTTGAGGCAGGTTGGAAGCCAAAAACAAGGGAAAACCAAGTTTTGAAGTATAGTAGCCATACCGAAAAATAAGGAAAAACAAAGGAGCTAATGGCCTTAGGTACCGCGATCGCAGACCACAGGTCGCGGTCACGACACAACGATCGCACCAGTCAGGCCATAATTGTGCCTCTCTATCCAGTTTTCAACATGGTTATCAATGCATTTTTGGGGATCCCTTTAACCCTTCTTGTACTTTAAATTATGTAGTAAGGTCACTACAAGTCTTATAGTTGGGGGTGTGGTCATACCCTTGTATGTATTCATTGGTTTGCAATACTCGAACTTAGTTCACTCAAAGCATGAAAGTTTTGTGAATTGATTATTTTTGTTTATAGTTGTCTATTTTTTAATAAAAATGTTAGATGAGCCTTTTACTATGATAGATTGAGTGACATTATTCTTAAAGGAAAAACGTCGTGCCTAGGTTTTGAGCCATGGATGCAAGGGAAGCCTGAGTACCTATAGCATTGGAAATTTGGGATTACACTCATACCATTGGTGAAGTCCGAGTAACCATATTGGTGGTTTACCTATATTGAGTCACAATGTGAGACCAACGCTTGGGTTGTTGCCATGGTTAGCAAATTATGCATGGTGCAAATGCAAAGTGAACACCCCTTCTCCATCTAAAATTTTTGAAAAATCAAAGCCATAGATGAGAGCGACATTGTAACAATTGTTTTTCTCTTTTTGAGACTCCAAATTTTTTACTTATGAAAAGTGGTAGATACTCCATTTTTGTCTCTACCGGGAGAGGCAATGGAGCTTTCTTCCTGAGTTTACATGCCAAGTAAGGTGAGATATTTGTCTAAATATCATGTGTACTTGTACTATCTAGAACTTGCCCCATTAGTCTCTCAAGGCTAATTTTGATTGTACTTGGTTGGGGAGATGATCTTTGGCCATCTTTGTGACTTTGGAATTCCAGTCTAGCCTAAAAAGACTAACATTGCATAGATGTTATCCCTATTCACCCACTTTGAGCCTTTGTACCTTTCTTTGGAAAACACATTACAAGCCGTAAGCCTTTCTCTTGTTCCTCTTTTGAACCCTATCCTCCTTAAACTTAATAATACAAATTGAGGCTAAAAGCCTAAGTTGGGGGTGGCGAAGTTTGAAAAAGGTAACTTTGGGCCACGACATTGTAAGTGAGTGACTAAGAGATAAAGTATTGAGAACAAGTGTAGAAGAAAAAAGAAACAAATCAACAATGGAAAGAAAAGCACGAAGTGTGCAAGAAAAAAAAAAGAAAATAGGTGTACCAAGGAATAAAAGGAGGCACATGTGCAAAGAGTGAAAACAAAAGAAGTGGATTATGATAAAAAAAAGGATAGAATAGTGTGATGTATATATTCAAGAAGGGTAAAGCCTTGATGTTCCTAAATGATATGCTACCCTACTCCAAAACCTACATTACAAGATCAAAAATCCTTCGTGATCTCCAATCTAGTGTATTCATTATAGTGTCAATTTAAAATAGGGGCAAGCCTATGGCATGATACTTGTTAACATCTAGAGTTATTGAGAGAGAGAGAGAGATAGAGTTTTGAACTTAAATTCCATGTTGCATATTTGATAACTTGGTGTGTGGAATTTTATTTTTTGTGAGAAGGCATGTAAACAAGTCAAGGTGGGTGATTTTGTCATCTCCAAAAAAATAAGGTAAAAGGAGTATAATATGGTTGAGTTCAAAGAGGAGTCATTTCTAGAGTATTAGCTATTGTTGCATGATTACTCTTTGAAGTCTTTTGCATCCTTGGATATTAAATTTTATGTTAAGGGTTGTCGGAAGAATAGCCTTGCCCATGTTTGATGAGCTACTTTTGGTAGTAACTAATCTTGAAGTCATTAAGATCATTAGGTCATCTAAGTGGGCATAAATGTGCATTTTCTCATGATAAAGGGTAGTGTTTCTTGAGGACAAGCGAAGATTTAAGTTGACTGTGTTGATGAGTGGTGAATTTACCACTCATTTGCATTTAACATTCATGCACATTACTATGATTTTCTTGTGTAAGTGAGACACATTTATGATTAAATGTACTAATTTTCATATTTTGCAGGTGTACAAGAGCTGAAAAGAAAAGAAGTAAACTTGAGCTAAAAAGGATCTAAAAGGGAATTGAAGTGCAAGAGCTGAACATGCTGAAGCAGGATTAGGATCTAGTTCTCAGTTATCGCAATCGCGGGATAACGTTCGCAATCACTGGCTAACACCCGCGATCACAGTGAGTCAATCTAGTCGACCTATTGCGATCACGATAGACTAACCGCAATCATTGTGAGCGCAATTGAAATCAATCTTTCAGGATTGCGTGAGAGCAAAAAATTGCCCAAGGGTAGAGGCATCATTTTGACCAGCCGATCCCAAATTCTATTAAGGCTTAAAAACCCATTCATTCTAGAGGACCATCATTCTACAACCCTACCTCCCATTCTTAGTTTAGGGTTTTGTAATTCCTTGGAGATTGGAGCTCAAATTTGTACTAATTTTAGCTAAGAAGATATTAAAGTGACTTCAAAGTGTAGATTTGACCTTGTCTATTAAAGATTCATTTGAATCTAAAGTGTAGTTTTCCCTCTCTTTATTTTTCCTATGAATAACTTTAATAGTTAACTTGGTTTATTTGTGTTTATTATTATTATGATTTGCTAGATCTACCTCTTGGGGTTATGTGTGAATAGGGATTAAAGTGTGTGTAGGTTGTTAGTGATTAGCTTCTATTTCATAGTTCATGTTAATGTGGTTTATCATTGTTATGCTAACTTAGTTTGGGTTTCATTGTTGAAAACCCCAAATACCCACATGGGTATGATGAGTGAAATCTCCATGCTCTAGAAAACCCAAAGCCATCTTCAAAAGAATGGTTTTAGGTGAAGTTAAGGAATTCATATCATCCTTGAAAGAGGGATGTGGAGATCAAAGCAATGATAGAAAATTGTGTGTATAGTTTGCTAAATTTTCATTATCTTAGACATAAGGGTGAATGTGAGGTTGACTATACCTCGGGTATCATCCTAGAAATAGGGATGCCTAGATTGAGGTTGTGGTTACTAATTGTTGAACACACTAATTGTTGAATGACTAGCATCAAAGTCTATAACCAAACCTACCCATATTTGACTTACTAATTTGTTGTTGATTGCTAACACCCATATATCACTCCTTTAGTAATGCATAATCCCAAGATCTGTTCCTAATTGATTACAGTCTAATTATTTTTAGTCTCAAATTAGTCGCTTAGAAGCCCAAGAATTACTCTCACATTAGAAAGCATTGAAAACCCCCATAACTATCTTGTACTATATGTTTGAATTTAGTTTGTAACTCTTATTCCGAACCTACTTAATCGTCACTCACATTGTTCCTCATGGATTCGACCCCGACTCTTGTTGGGTAAATATATTGATAACGGACGCCTTGTACTCAAATTGATGTGTAAGTTGAGCATTATCAAAGGCAATGCATAATCCCCTCTTTCAGGGTACATCCCCTCTTTCAAGGCACAATGAATCCTGTATCGGTAAAACATGGTTTCGGGCAATGAGTTGTCTGAACTTTTGCCTTCTTCTGGTAACCATATAACTCTCTTCAAGCCCAATTTTCTACCTTTTAAAACCTTGCTTCATGCTTATCACATTATTTACTTTCATTCTAAGGGCATTTCGTAATAGTATCATCATACCTAGACTTGCAAGCCATATCATATCATATCCTATCATATCCTATCATATCATATCATATCATATTATATCATATCATATCATATCATATCATATCATATCATATCATATCATATTCATCGCCTTTTTTTTATTAAAAAGCATATAAATAACCACCCAAAAGATTTAAACATCACAAAAAAGTTCTTATTTCAAAAGCACATGAAAACTTATGAAAACACACTATATTTTCAAGATTTAAACTTGTGGTGGCCAATTCAATCATTTAATTCATGCATTATCTCCATTAGGACACAAAACCATTTATAAATAGATAAAAAACCCTCTCATTGGATCATAAAATAATGCAAATCCACAATAGGTAGTGAGCATTTAAACTCAAACTTTTAACCATTTGTATAAGCAATCACAACACGTTAAAAAATAGGTTTCATAATAAAAGAGGGAATTTCATAAATGCTACTCTCATATAACATCTCAAAACTCATAACATTCATGCATATGAATAAAATACAAGTTTAGGAAAAATCCCATAGTTTAAATAAGATTTCATCATAAAATGGTGTTCCAAATGCATGTTCTTAAAGAATTTCAAAACAAATAATATGTACATACATATACCCTAAATCTTCTTAAAACATTAAATATTATGAACATGATATTTAGAACAGTCCCACATACCTTTGAATCGACGAAAACATTGAGAAAATTGACTGTTGAAGATTAATTCCTCAAGCCTTTGTTAGTATCTCTTCTTTTGTTTAAGGAAGATGATTTGGGAATTTTGAGAAGTGAAATAACGTATCTTAAGACCGTAATTTCATCCATATATGATTAGGAATGATTATAAGGTGTGAAAAGACCTCAACACCCTTAAAATATAACAAAGCAGAGTAACTTATACCGCTTGACTTTTGCTTTGCATCACACAGCCAAAGCCAACCTTAAGGTTGGCAGAGTGATTCGCTCAAATTACACCTCTCTTACGAGAGAGTAAGTGGTCGTTGTCAAATATATAACCCAACTAGGTTGGGGTTGAATCCAACAGGGAATATGGTGCTAATTAAGTTGTATGCAGATTAGTTGACTTTCAATCATTTGTTTCAATAAAATAAATAGTGGGATTTGATTCAGTTCACAAATTAATGGTTTTAGTTTAACAAGTGAAATACATGTAGTAGTATTCAAATTCAGAGAAATAACAAGCTAGGGTTATGTCCACCTTGTAGTTTTTAATACTTTATAACTATGGGCTTTACGAATTCATACATGCATCGTGCTTATAGAGAAACACATTGTATTTAATAACATAATCCTAGTGTTTCTTAACCATCAAGGACTAATTCACTTTAGTTCTCTCGAATCAAAAGCATTTACAAAAAAAATACGAAATCTCCAAGTAGTTAATTCTGTTAAGGCATTAACATATGAAATAAGGGTTGAAAATCCTATTTTCTTGTCACTACTCTCTTTTCCGAACTTCAACCTTCTTCCGAACAAGTTGTATTTTAAGACATGTCCTCTATGTTTGCAACCATGAGAATTCAAGATAAGCGAACAGAGTATGATGTAAATAAATTAATGCATAATGAATTCAAAATCCAAAGTGATAGATTGTATGCTACAAGGCTTCCATAACCCTAACTAATAAACTTAGCTACTCATGGGTAAAATGAAAATCACAATAGAAATATTCATCATACCATAAACTAGAACGATCTTGGTGGAGAAGATGAATAGCATTTTTCCCTTGGTGTAAGCCGCCACTCTCCAATCCTAAATAATATAGAATAATTAATGATGAATAAGAATTCAGCATTAAGCCTTTTAATATTCTTTTCTCTCATAATTTCCTTCTAAGTCCCTGAACTAATTATAAATGTCAAACTAGTCTTAGACATAGTTTCTAGGTACCACATTTTGTCCAGACTGCTACTCTCTCTTGTGTCATATGACATCCACATTCCATAGTCCCACTATGCCTTCATCTACTTCATTAATACCTGAAATTATGCTAATCACATCGGTTAGCTCAATTACATAGAAGTAGAGTAAAAATATAAGAAACTAGGCACTTTGTTCTCTAAACTTAGCTAAAATATGGATAAGTTATGGTGCTTAGGCATATAAATACACCCAAGATCACCCCCCAAACTTAAAGCTCTGTTCGTTCTCGAACAACATATCTATTTATGCATACTACAAAGCCTTAGCACCCATAGAGGAAGACAAGATGCTCAAATAGGCTCATACAACAATTATGAACAAGAAGTAGATTCAGGAATCATTAGTAGAGACGACCTACACACAAGAATAGACTCATTAAGTTGGAAATTTCATGCGTACCATTTAAGCAAAGAAATCATATAAATTACCCAATCTTCATCAACTATGTGCCCTCACAACAAGAAAGTTACCCATAATCACTCAGAATTATGCAATTTCTAACAAAATGGGTACAAGAATCAAGTTGCACTCACTCTCACAAAGAATTCTCAAATTACAACTGATGACCATATACTTGCCTTTAGTGTAATACTTCACTAATATCAGAATGCTAAGATTAGGATCAAATAGGTCTTTTACGGGTTGTAATGCAGGCTAAAGGATGGGTAGGAACTATTTTTGCCAGAAATAGCGACTATATTCCCTAAGCACTTTAATTCACTACATTATGCAATTAAAACCAATCTCTACCACCCAATTTCCACTTCTGATATCTTCACAGATTTGCTTTTCACCCCATCTCATTAAGCTCAATTAATAACACTATGGTGGGAGTATGCAACCCTTTCAAATATTTTTTTTGCACCCTTTTCATGAAATACACACCTATAATAGCCACCCTCAACTTAAGCGATTCGCCTTAGTTAAGGTGCACAATGTCCAAGAAGGACCAGGGCCAAAACAGGTTCATTGTAACATGTCTGGGATAAAATTTGGAACTTTTTCAACAATTTTTGCTACTCCCAACCACATCAATTTCACACGCCAATAACTAGACTTTGGGGCATCAATTTCACCTTTTTTCCTCTAATTGTCAAACTCCTAACTCAAATTAACTTAACATTAAAGCTCTTAGGATCTTTTGGATCAAATTAAGATCTACTAAATAACGGAATAGGATACATATGAAGCTAACAAAAAAAAAGCTAAAGGCTCAATGGGGCTAGCTAAGATAATGTACAAAGGTAGGTCAAAAGAAGGTATGAACAATGGCTATTAAAGAAATGCCTAAATCATCTCCTAAACTGACAATCTTTATTTCGCTTTGCACACACACCAAGCAAGTTCTAGCATCAGTTGCAATAAGGAATATACAACACTCTTACACACTCATGACACATGGTCAACTCAATTAGGAGCATTATAGTTCTCGACCCAACAATTACATGAATTACAATAAAACCAACAATCACAATAAGAGTCACAACTAGAGCCTAGGTGTTTCAAACATAATGATTGATCACATACTTATGTTATAATGTTATGTGATCCACAAGAACAGTTACATACAATTAAATGATAATTTTCTCTTAAGATGGTCATCATCCATCCATCATCGAGAAAAGCACCTAATTATGACTACATAGAATAAACATCTAACAAGAAAAAAAACAAAATAACTAATCCTATCACAGAAGAATGCTAAGGAGAAGGTACTATTTTCTTACAAAATAAGTAGCTAAGTAACCAGCTACCCCACACTTAGGCTAAGCACTGTCCCCAGTACAAATAACAAGATAAAGAACCTAGCTAGTAGTACTCCTCATCCACATTGGGATTCATGCCTTCTGTGTTGAGATCATTATCAGAGCCATTTTTCTTGTGTACATTATATCATTAACGTCAGCCACACATAATGAAACTAACTATAATTAAGATAAGGGTGGTGAAGTCACCACCCCACACTTAATTTGTTAGTATCCATCAATTAAGTGTTATTATTGGCTACTCAAACTTCGCTGACATACACTTTGACATGGTGCATCAACATTAGTCATAATACAATTCACTCACTTCAATTTCCCCAATTCTATTTCAATGAAGCACTTTTTGGACAGAATCATGCTCTACACTTTCAACCATATCAAAATATACCAAACACCATCACTTTTACAACATCGCCATGGCAAGAATTTAATTCATAATTCTTAAAAAATCAATTAGCTATAACATAGAGTCATAATAACTAAGGATTGAGAAAGTAAAACTTACCTTGAAGATGGAAGATTAGTGAAGGACAAAGAGAATGGTGAGAGCACAATATTGTACTGATTAAAGGTGAAATAAGGATGAATTTGGGCATTTAGGGTGTGGATTCTATTAAAGGGTGAAATTTGGATCAGATTGACCTAATTCAAAGATAGATTTACGTTGGAATTAGAAGGGTGTACAGCGCACAGGTTATCATACAAGCTTAAGTGTGCGCCGCATTGGTCATCACACATATAAAACAGTGAGCCTATGCGGTATAGTGTACGATGCACATGTTATCGCAAACATTGAGGTGTGCGGCGCACTAGGCATCACACAGGTGAGGCAGTGAGCATGTGTGGAGTCTTGAATGGTGCGCATATTATTATACAATATTAAGTGTGCGGCATATATGTTATTGCCTATATCAAGGTGTGCGGCGCATATCATGACACTCATTTTCACCTATGTGAACTGATGTGCTTAGGCTGGATATAAGGCTACACTTTTACTATGGTCTAAGCAAATTTTGATGCCATGCACGCCATTATTCATATAAAGCATGGAGAAAGGTCCATACTGCAGAGGCTTTACCCCCACACCCCCATCGAGGTCAGTGGTGGGCTTTGGGATTGGGCTTATCGGCCCGATCCCTATGCTACCACCACAGACCCCATTGAAAGTCATAAAATAAAGTTGCACCACGAAACTTTTGGGGTCAGATTAACATAAATTGGGGAACGACTCTAACACGAATCATACTTAAGCCTTACACATTTGACCACTTCAACTTACCTGCAATGTTTTCATCACTCCAAAACTTACCACTATTGACATGGCTCAATTCCAAACCAAATTTGGTACTAATCTCCTCCTTAATACTTCATGCATCTACACTTAATCAAAAACAATAAAAATGATAAGAAGGATGGATTTTCTCCCACCAAGCACCGTGATTTAGGTCGCGACTCGACTCTTATTTTTGTATTTTTGTTTAACATGATAAAATAAAAATAAAATCATAGGTTGCCTCCCATATAGCTCTTGATTTAACGTCGCAGCATGACTCGATTATCTTGACTACTCAGACTTCATCAAGATACATCGATGATACCATTTGTACCTCATTTTCTAGATCAAGAAAATGCTTCATTCCTAGTCCAACCACTTTGAAGTCACTCACATCCTTGCTTGCAAGTTCAACCAAACTAGCTATGGTTTCTATAACATACCTATCCTTAAATGGTACATCTCACTCATCTTCGTAGAATACATCAACAATCGAGAAGATAGTCATCTTCTTTTGTTGTTTCATAGACCGACATACTTTAAAAATAACTTCTTTCTCATTGAGCCTAAATTTTAGCTCATTCAGCTCTATGTCAACTAACACTCTCCTAGTTGCTAAGAATGGCCTACCCAAATTATGGGTACTTCAAAGTCCATTTCGCTATCAAAAATTACAAAGTCGGTAGAAAATATAAAATCTACAACTTTTATAAGTACATCATGTAGAATACCAATCGGCCTTTTGATCGATCTATCCGCCATTAGAAGATGTATATTGGTGGGCGTAGGCTCTCCCAATCCTAGTTTCTTGAAAACTATCAATGGAATAAGATTTATACTTGCCCCAAGATCACAAAGGGACTTTTCAAACTTTAGCAATCCAATCGTACATGGAACAATAAATACTCCCGAATCAGCTTTCTTCTAGACAATAGATTTTGTAGAAATAGTAATACAATGATAAAGATTGTCTATTATTTCATAGCTCACAACCCTTTTCTTCATCAAAAGGTCTTTCATAAACTTAGCATATCCAGACATATGTTCCAGTGCTTCAACTACAGGCATATTCACTGTCAACTGCTTCAACATAGCTATGAATTTGCTAAACTTGCCATCATCTTCTTACTTCTTTAATCATTGTGGAAATGGGGGTGGTTGCCTTGGGATTTCAGTTGGAGTAACTTTTACCTCCTTTCTTAAGCCTTGCTCCACATCACTAACATGCTTCATCTTAGGTGGTTGTTCCACTTCCGCACTCTTCTTTTTTGAACTTCCCAACTCCATAGAAACCACTGAAGATTCATCAACCATTTCCCAATCTATTTCAACTGCATCAGTATGAGAGGATGCTCCCAATGCTGGACTAGATAACATCTTACCACTCCTAGTGGTAATGGCCATACACGATCCATCATTACTCGAATTTTGAACTGTATCACTTGGTAGAGTCCTATTCTATCTTTGGTTAAATTCTATGGATAATTGGCTTATCTGCTACTCCAGTTGATTAGTAGAAATTGAGTGTGAATTTACTAATTAACTCATGGAAGATATGTCACTCTTCATAGTAGTCACTCCAGAATTGGTCGCCTCAACTCCCATTAATAGTTTCTCCATAATGTCCTCCATAGACGTTTTGTCTAAACTAGCAGCAGCATTATCATGGCTTCCAGAAGGTACATACAGTCCACTCTTATCACTTTTAATATTCCAATCTCCTTGATGGTTCCAACCTTAGTTTCCTTGACCACCGGTCCAGAAACCCCCTGGTTATGCAAATAGTTAGCCTCTTCCTCAGTATTTGTTTCAGCTCCCTTACCATGGGACCCCATAATTTTTATCTTTTCTAAGTTCCCTGACAACAAATATTTTGTGAGAAGATCCATCTGGGTTTTTATGTGAGCCATATCCTAATCACGCTCCTCTTCTCTCCTACACTGATCTACTGATATTACACTAGACCCAGTATTGCTCGCTACCACAGAATCTCTGGTATTCCAAGCTCTACTTGTCTTATTCATCCTTTCTAACATGTCTGCAGAATCAGTAAATGTGAGATCTATAAAATTTACTCCTGCAGCATTGTCCACTATTGGCTTTGTAAGTGAGTTCAAAGCTCTGTAGACTATTTCCATCAAGTGTTTATCAGCCATCTTATGGTTTTGGCATTGAGTCAACTTCTTTTTAAATCTTGCCCAAGTCTCATGTAAAGCTTCATTAGCCAGTTGCCTAAAGTTGCTAATCTCATCCCTCAACTATAACATTTTAGAAGGTGGAAAGAACCTTTCTAGGAAAGCTCTTTTCAGTTGCCTCCAGTTTGTTATAGAATCAAGAGTCAGCTCATTCAACCACATAGTCGCCTCTCCAGACAGAGATAGTGGGAACAATCTTAAATGAATAGCATTTTGTCCCACTCTAGGATTATCAAATGACTTACAAATACTAATGAAATTCACTAGGTAATCCACCAAAGAGTTTTTTCAGATTCAGTAGTTGGATCATAGTGTTGGTGATGTTGAATTTCACCCTAGGTCCTAGTGGTAGTAGAATGATTGCCCCTGTAGATCCATTTCCATCTAAATCATCCTCATCATTGTCAACATCAAACTGTGTAGCTTGGTGGTCTATTCTTCCTCTGAATGGATGATTTCAATTTACAGGTGCAACTACCACTACTACACGCCTTCTATTAGCCAGGTCAATTAAATTATCATCTCCCAGGTCCTCTTCATCTAGATTAGGTACTCAACCTGGGTTATCTATATTTTGTTGATTTAATTAAGCATTAGCCAAAGCGGCTAATATTTCAACTTTCTATTGGTTAGCCATTCTTTCAATGAGATGAGGTTTAGGATTGAAGGGTAATAATGGTTCTCCTAAACTTCTAGTTCGTGGCAAAAAAACAATGAGCCAATAATGAAAAAAACAATAAATAACGTAAAATAAGGAAACTTGACTAACAGTCAATTAACATATATAAACTCAATCGATAACCGTATTCCCCAACAATGGCGCCAAAATTTGATACGCCCAAATTACACCTCTCTTACCAGAGAGTAAGCGGTCATTGTCAAATATATAACCCAACTAGGTTGGGGTCGAATCCCACAAGGAATATGGTGCTATTTAAGTTGTATGTTAATTAATTGACTTTTAATCATTCGTTTCCATAAAATAACTAGGGGGATTTGATTTAGTTAAAAAATTAATGGTTTTAGTTTAACAAGATGAAATACGTGTAGTTGGATTCAAATTCAGAGAAATAGCAAGATAGGGTTATGTCCACCTTGTAGTTTTCAATACTTTCTAACTATGGGCTTTACGAATTCATACATGCATTGTGCTTAGGGAGAAATGTATTGTATTTAATAACATATTCCTAGTGTTTCTTAACCATCAAGGAATAATTCACTTTAGTTCTCTAGAATCAAAAGCGTTTACCAAAAATAATACGAAATCTCCAAGTAGTTAATCCTGTTAAGGCTTTAACATATGAAATAGGGATTGGAAATCCTATTTGTCACTACTTTCTTTTTCGAACTTCAACCTTTCTTTTGGAAAAGTTGTATTTTAAGGCATATCCTCTATGTTTACTACCATGAGAATTCAAGATAAGCGAAGAGAGTATGATGTAAACAAATTAATGCATAATGAATTCAAAACCCATAGTGATAGATTGTATGCTACAAGGTTTCCATAACCCTAACAAATAAACTTATATACTCATGGGTAAAATGGAAATCACAATAGAAATATTCATCATACCAAAAACTAGAATGATTTTTGTGGAGAAGATGAATAGCGTTTTTCCTAGGTGTAAGCAGCCTCTCTCCAACCCCAGATATGACAGAATAATTAATGATGAATAAAAATTCAGCATTAAGCCTTTTAATAGTATTTTCTCTCATAATTTCCTTCTAAGTCCCTGAACTAATTATAAATGACAAACTAGTCTTGGACATAGTTTCTAGGTGCCACATTTGGTCCAGACTCCTACTCTCTCTTGTGTCATATGCCATCCATATTCCATAGTCCCATTATGTCTTCATCTACTTCATTAATAGCTAAAATGGTGATAATAACATCGGTTAGCTCAATTACATAGAGGTAGAGTAAAAACATAAGACACTAGGCACTTTGTTCTCTAAACTTAGCTAAAATATGGATAAGTTATGGTGTTTAGGCATATAAATACACCCAAGATCATGGAGCAAGCCAAAATCCAACCACATCAAGGGTCTATTGGCGTTTGTTACGCAATGGAAGGCCTTTGCGGAGGGTCCAATTTGCAATGTGTTATAATGCCCTGAATCTGGTTCCTGGAACGCTACTCGGTGCTCATGACCCCGAATGACCACAAGCTAAGCCATGACTGATATCTATACCTAAACACTACATAATATATTGTATAAATACGAAAACAAAGGCTAAAAGGCCATAAGGTTCAAAACTGATAAAACATAACATCTGAAAGTATGGTATATCAAAACCAAAACAAACTGACACAAAACTATCTGAATATAGTGTAGTCTAAAAATCCACTAAATCTGAGCTGTCTGAATAAGGAGTTGATGGGACATGTCCCTAAATAACTTTAACTACTGAAATAAACTAAGTAATTAAGAAATAAAGTAATGATTATGTCCTCGAAGGATAAGGACTCACTACTAACTCTGGCTGCTGAAATTGGAATACTACTGATGCTCTGGAGCTCATGCTTTTGAACCTATGGTATAGAATAAAACACCATAGCACAAATACGTTAGTACGATTGAATGTACTGGTATGCATATGAGATAGGATAAATGCAAAGGGTTCAAATGCATGAACAATGCTAACTAACTATATAACATGAATGTCAGACTACATGTATGAATAAGTAACTGTAACTGAATTTGTGATGGTACTGACTACTGAGTCTGATTTCTGATAACATGTGTTACTGATAACTGATATAACTGATGCTGAGCTACTGTATCTAATAGTCTAGGTTTTGATGGAACTAGATGAGTTCCATACTATGCTGAGTTGATAGTATCGATAGTGCTAAAATCTGAAGGACTATCTGAGTTCTTTTACTGAGATTGAGACTGTGGGAAGTAGTTATCTAACCAATATACCCCAAATAATGTATTATAGTTGAGTTAGGGTCCAATCTGTAACCCTAATTAGAAGGGTGTCAATACTGCATCATTGGTAAAGACAAAAAGAAGGTGACTTTTATATAGCAGTGTCCCCAAAAGAGAATGGTGGGACCCTTATTTGACAATGTTTGTCCACCTCATCAACCCTCATCTATCTATGTTGATGTCTCAACCTATGCTGGCTACATAGTTCTGGAATACAAGGATTGGTTCTAAGGATCACACCCTTAACTGTCAGTATGTGTCCTAATCCTTAGGTTCACTCGGTGCCTTAACGTATAAATATATGAAATTGGTGGTTGAATATTTGTAATCTTGATTAATCCACCTATGCCTAAGATGTGCATGTAAGGTGTTTGTGAAAACACATAGTAGAAATCATGCTTTTATGACATAATAAGTCCTAAATGACTATTCCATGTTCTAAGTTTATGTTCAACGTGATCCCCGTGCTATTGTCTTGAATTGAAGAAGTTGTACAAGATGATTATGATATTTTTGTGATATGGAATGACCATGTTATTGAAGCCATGCAAGTATATACATGTTGTGTGCATTCCCGACCATGTGATAGTCTGTTGAGTATCATTTTTATTATGAAAGCCTTACTTATGATATTGTGAATTGTGGACTTAAATCTTGTGATCAAGTCATGTCATGTGTGTCAGTTTCCTTTTATTGAGTCCTGGGGGTACTTGTACCCAAAAACTATAGCTGTGTTCCTAGAGCCATGTCATGTTTCATGATATCAGAACTCAAGCTATGATTCCATAAAATTCAGTCAGTCATGTGACTCAAGAAAACCTTATGATCTTAGTCAGATGTTAGATATCAATAACATTCCGCCAATCAATGGAATTCAGTAAGATTAAGTCATGCACAGTTAGTTATTCATGTCCAGTCCCTCCAGATGGGAGTAGAGGTTAGCACCGAGTGAACCCAAGGATGGGAACTCACCCGCCAGTTCAGGGTGTGATTATTAGTAGTCATCCTTATGTTCAACAACTACGTAACCAGCGTAGGTTAAGACATCTTAACCCATCAGATTAGGGTTGATGAGGTGGCTTAACCCGTCAGTTTTAGGTTCCCACTATTCTCATTGAGTACCCTCTAGATAAGGGTCACTCACAGGCTATCCTTATCCATGGCACGGTATTGAAACCCCTCCAGTCGGGGCAGAGAATGGACCCCATCTTAGCCATAACGGCATACATGGGGCATGTTGGTTAAACACTACTTCCCACAGTTTCAGTATTAGTCTTAATGAAAGAACTCAGGGCGTTCTTCAAATTTTAGTATATATAGGACTCTTTGATACAGTCGTCCATGTTATCAGATTAAGTATCACTCTTGATAGTTATAAGTAAACCATGTATTAGTTTACAGGTCATGCTATCACGTATTCATGGTCCCAGTTTCTATATATGTGTGTTTGCACTCCCATGTTCATATTAGTCAATTAGTGTTGTTCATGCATGAAACCCTTTATGTTCAGCCTACCTTCGTCATATACTCAGTACTCCAGTTGTACTGATGAATTTGAGCTATGGTGCTTTATTTTTATATTACACCATAGGTTTTGAGACACGAGCTCCAGCCCAACAGTAACGGTGGCATTCCAGTCGTAGAGACACAATGAGGCCTCATTGATTAGAGGATAATATGATATGATACATTTATTTATTTCTTCAGTTTAGTTTTATGGAGTTAGTTGGAGACATGTTCCTTCAACTCCTTATTCAGATAGTTTAGAGGCTTTCAGATTTATGTTCAAATTTATATTCAGACTTAGCTTTCAGATTGATTTATTTTGGGTATTTTCACCCATATAATTTTATTCAGTTAAACCTTATGGCCTTATAGTTCTATGTATTCCACATTATTATATCATGATTTACAGTATACAGGTACAAATATCAGTCATGGGTTAACTTGTAGTCCCTCGGGGTCATGAGCACCTTGTAGCATTCTGATTCAGTGAATTAGGGTGTTTTAAACTTGGTATGAGAGCCTAAGGTTCAATAGAGTCCTAGGAAGTCTGAAAGCTGCATCTAGTAGAGTCTTGTACA
>NW_025851300.1:162137-184257 GCF_002878395.1 Capsicum annuum
TGATTAACTGAACTAAATTAGACTGAGTTCATTGAGTTCTGTTGACTAATGGAATACTACTGAGATTACTACATTTGTGAGCTTTCTGAGATTACTGGGATTACTGAGTTTTTCTGAGTCTCATGACTGACTGAATTCTACTAAACATAACTTGATTGAGGATATCATGAAAACATGACACTGGCTCTAGGCACACAACAAAATTATTGGGTTCAAGTACCCCCAGGACTCGATATAAGGAAACCAACAAGGCATGACATTCTTGAATACATGACCAATATCAACAATCTATAATACAGTAAGTTGGGGATTTCATGAAGTACATGGTTATCATAATCTTGTACATGGTAGGAATGCATATACTCAATGTCATAATTTCATATTCTAATATCATGAGCATTCCAACAAATATTTGAATTGCATATCAATAGCATGGGAGTCATTTGAACATAAGGGTAAAATATGAATCCATCATATACGTCACAATTGAGCTATATTACATAATTTCTAGTCTCTTAGGCATTTTATCAAACACTTAGGTTGCATGAATTAAGGAATGGAATAATCATCAAATTAACATATCATAACCAACTAAAATTCATGGTTTTCAACTAACATACTAACTTATTTTCATAAAAACAGATAAAGATTCCAACTTGGGGATCATACCAGAACATCCATATGAACATAATAAACCCATAGCATGATTATCATAATCCATAGTTTAAAACTTGATTCTTGGGCTTCATGGATGAAAGGAATCCATGAATGAATACTATGCATACCTTAGTTCTTAATTCCACAAAGATTTACGATTGAATTTTCTTGAATTTGAATCCCCAATCGAGTAACCTAACTTGTTATTGAGAGAATTTTGAGAGAAGTGACTATATTTTTGTTGAATTGGGGCTAAATCCTGTGTTATAGGCTTATATAGAGGTGGGAAATACCTATTCTGCCCTTAAAATAACTCAAAAACAAGGTGTTTACGCACTTAGTCCTAAGATATGTGGTGCAAAAATTGTCGCGTAGGCTAGGTTGTGCGTCTCAAAACTTATGGCATAAGTTAGGTTGTGCATCACACAACTTATGGCATAACCATTCCAGTAGCCTTAGGCAATTTATTAGTTGACGCACTCCACTTTGCAAAGCCATAACTTCTTGCTAGGGTATCAGATTTTGGTAAAATTGGTATCATTGGGAAGATAATTCGATCCTATACAATTTGGTGGGTTTAAATCTTCAAAAATACCACATATATATCAAGTTATTCTTACTCATAGATGACTCTTGCAAAATAAAATACTAAAACTTGATGGATTCAAAAGCTCTTAGCTTGCCTTACTCTATGTGACTCTTATGAACACGCTTAACACATCATAAACTCTCTTCTCACTAGGATACTCATTGTAAGTCATGTACTCAAATATGAATCAAAGTATAGGAGGTTTTATACGTAGGAACAATGGTTCATTTTCTAGCTTAGAAATATGCGGGGTATTACATGTACACTCGTTTTTAAGGCCAAAAAGCACCACCAACTCATCCCATAACACCAAGGAACGGTTTACCATTGATGTATGGGTCCTTTGGATCATTTTTAAGGTATTACTAGAGCATTTAAAACACAGGGTGATTCATTATCTCTCCCTTGGAATCATTCATCCTCGAATGATGGGTAGGAACTTGTTGAATTTCTAAAAGTATGGAATAAAGAATGTAACCTCTTATTGGACATTTTTCCTCAACAATATATACAAAGGCATAAAAAGAGTTTCATGACAACCCTTAGTGAATAGTGTAAGCACAGACGTGAGATAATGATAATTGACATGGAGATAACCTTGCACATGAGTTCTAGGGATCATAATCATCACCACATAAGGTATGAATTTATTTGGTGATCATAGGTATTGATTTGCATTGATACTAAAAATGAAATAAGGTTTCATAGGAGATAGGATAAGAGGCATTCACCACCTTACATGATACAACGGATAGACCTTAAACTTAGAGACACTACTCGCCTATGCCCCAAATAATAAATAACATACTTCATCATTTCCAACTTATAATTCTCCCATAACACCTAACCATAAGAGTCTGAGTCCTACTGCATAGTACTTCCATGTTAAAGCCTAACCAAGAGTCAAAAGGTGCTAACTTAAGCTATGAGACCCTATACTTTACATCCCATTAAGAATATGACCTCACCTTATCACTATAATCTAACAACTTAGGGTCTTAATTCAGGAAGTACTAACCACATAGCACATTGGTTTGTGTTTTCATCAATCACAACATTCAATCCTATCTTTATTATACTCACTTTATGGATATCCCCAATAAAAACAACAACTTTGCTCACTCTCATAAATATTTTCATCACATCTCTATTTGCTAATTATTTCACATAACAAAACCTCATCTCCTTATTTCCCCCTTCACCTAGAACCTTAGCCTAAGTAATCTCACAAAAAATTAACATAATATAAACATCTACTCCCTTATCTAAGACATTACTATGCTTCCATAACCATTATCGTGCTATTCTAAGGAGGTTCATTGAGGGACTAGAGCACAAGCATCAAGAATGGATGTAATGCTATTCAATTATAACTTATACTTATTTAACTATTCAAGATTGGACATGAGATGTAGATATGATACAGTAGGCTCGAAGTTCTTCATATATCAAATGTCTAAATCATGAGTAGAGAGTCGTTCGGGTATAAACACAATACAACATAAGTTTTTTGGGCATAGTGAGAAACATGAGTATACATATCAAGAGTTGTATAACATAAAGCTGGGACTCAGGTAGTCAACGACTAAGACAAGGATGACCACTTAGGAGCTATTGCTTCTCATTTTCAGAGCTAAAATAGTCCTGAGTTTGCACAACCTTATCACTTTGGCTAATATCGATGTAAAATAAATCGGTAACATAAAGAAACATAGTTTCTTAGAAGTACGCATTGCATCAAACATGGAGTTATGTATTATGAACAATTACAACAAAGATCTTGAATACTTGAATGCTTTGGATTGCTGAGGCACATTATTGATTTTAGTTTGGAGGATGTAACATGGACATAAGTTGCATAAATAATTCAAACCTTAGGCATAGGCATGACTTGAATACATAAGGCATTGGTATAGTGAACTCTTAAATTGATGTAGGAGGAGCTTGCTTAAATAGGAATAGATTTCTCATGACTTTTCCCTGACACTTGACACCACAAAAAAATTTTGGAACTACCATAATTCTCCATACCCTTAGACCAAAGTCACAATCCTAGACTTGAGTACATAGACTAGGTATACATGACACTCATAGCTCAAAACCGAGTACACTGTATTCCTATAACTCAAGACTCTTATCCATCTAATGATTTGGCCTTATTTCTATTTCAACACTAGACCTCATGCATATATTTACACACTCCAATATCTTATAAGTCATCCACCAAAGATCTTTCCCACATCACGTCAGGCCTACTAATTCATTCCCACAAAACATGCATCATTAATCTTAAGTTACTATTCTTACCACCACAATCTGTATCTATAGTTCAAACCTATAGTCTAGAATCAAACATATACCATTAATAAAGATTTTAACATATAAAACTAGTCGATCATATTGGGATATCAACCTAAATTCCTTATTTCATAAAACTATGACCTACAAACAAAATCTTGTATGACATTATTACTACACCTCAGAATCGACTATATACCTCCTTAAAATATATCTATCTATACATGTGTACATCCCAACTACCTACACAATTCTATAACCACCACTGAGGCCCTACTTATAACTTATTTAAAACACCTTGGGTTTTAACCCTTAGAAAATTTCCTAAGTTTTAGCTTCTGAACATCATACAATTTAGGGAACTAGTTGTATGATAGGGTATAGGCTAGGTCAACCTGTCATATGTTGTTCAGTATTGGGTGGTGTTGGGTGGTTGAGTTTTTAGAATGAGTATGACTTGGTGGGAACGAGACGTATGGTTGGTAACGGTTTGTTGGTTTGGGTTCCTTCACTTACTTTTATACTTAGTAACTTAACTTGGATCTGAGTATGAGCGGATCACCATGAATCATGGGGATAGGGTATGATTCATATAGTCTAACTCGTATGTTGGACAGTGTTCAACACCTCATGATTCTACTATAAGTATGGGTTAAGGGTATTAGTTGTACAGTTGGGTACAGTTTAGCTTTGGTGGACGTATGTTGGATAGTGTTGGGGTCCAAGGAAAATCCTAAGGTATGAGTGGTGGGTACCACTCGTATAGAAGGGAACGATTGGTATGGGGAGGTCATTCTATCTTGTAGGGATTCTAAGAAGTTTGAGTTGGGGTAATCTGTATATTTCCCCTCTTAACATCCTAAGGCGCCACAACTTATAACACTCTTGGGACATCATTTAACATAGTTGCAATCACTTAAATTCTCGTAAAACACTCTTAAATTATCTCGAAGAACTTGGATCAATGAAGGCTAGGGTTTTATCAATATGATTAATTTGGGGCTTATAAGGGTGATTTCTCTCCATCATCTTTGTAATCTAAGGAATTTTACCCCCCCTCATTGTTAGTTCCAACAAAAGGCATATTTTATAAATTATTTTCATGGTATAAATATTTTATGGTTTGGTTTTTAGGTTATAATGGTTGCTTATGGTTTTCCTATGTCTTTTACTTATGGTTTTCATATTATTATGATGGTATGAACATTTGGTTGCATGGAAATTGTTAATTGGTACTTGGTTTTGCCTTTGAAAATACTATGCTCCCAATATATTTGATAAAATGCCTATAAGAATGTTTGCCGACATGAGAATTGGTCATGGCGACCATATATAATACTTACAGGGTACACGGGAATCCCCTAAGTTTACTTGTACATATGTATATGGAGAACGAAGGGTACTCAGGAATCCTCTACTCCTATGGTATTTTTGGTTTGTACGCTACATGTATCAAAGCCTATTCATGGGGTTACACTGGACCAATATAGCCTATAGGTATTTCTACGATGGTTAAGATAAACATACCTAGTTTAATGGTGTCAAAGGCATGCTAAACACAGTTCCCTTTCCCAGCATGGATATATACGTATGGTTGTATATGCATATGTTTTTTTACTTAGTTTTAAAGTTTGGTATTATTTTATCTTTATCATGAGTACTTCCTAGCATCCACCCGCTAACCCATCTTTGAGTGACTGTATCCTTATACGATGCAGGAATTAACCATTATACTCTTCCTACTTAGTGATCGAATTCGAGATCAGCTCAGTTGGATTGAAGTGGTGATCTTCCATATTTTGAAAGGCTTCATTTCATTTCATAATTGTTTTTACATACTTTTGGTTATTATATTAACATTCGTTTTGGCTATGGTTGAGGGTATGTACTAATTAAATATTATTTTACTTTTGGTTTAAGGATTTATGGGACTACTATGGGTTGGTATAGGCGGTGTCTGTAGTGGTATCATTCTTAGTATTGGCATTGGTATTGGGGATGATACCATTTGACTGTATTTATGATTGTTCCATCTTTTTATGTTATGACTCGTATTTGGTTATTGTTTTGGTTTTGGTATAGTTATTGGTTAGGTATTGAATAGTTAAATTTTCTTGGGTTGGTCATGGTTATGGATCTATCATAGAGTCTAGAATTATACAAAAATGCTATCTTGATATATGTTTAGAATTCATCCAACTCAGGGTACGTGTTTTGAGGTTGAGTTGGGTAACGGGGGAGGTCCCCAATTCTGGTTGGACTTAGGATGCCCATTACGATAAGTGCCCTATTCGGGTTGTGTCAAGTTGGCACTAGAGCTTTAGGTTCATGGTTAATTGGGAATCCACAAAGCTGTGTTGAGTAGAGTCTCTCTTAATGATGTGTAGCGTGCCACACTTATAAGGAAGAGGCTATAAGATATTCAATAATATTTATTTTTCTTTGTGTTCTATTTTTAATCTTGGAGTCTAAGTCTTGGAATCTTCTCTAATTTCTATTTTTTTGCTTTTCAGATCATGCTTTGATGATCTAAAGATCATGAAAACTCCCCTGTCCCAATTGGGGATGATGTTAATGGGACATGATCTTCTCATAGGATCCATACTCGATCTAGAGGTCCGGTCCCTAATTTCTCTAGAGTTTCATAGGTTTTCTATAGTACTTGTTAGGCTGATATGATGAATACTAAGTTTCGTTAGTCGATTCATATGATTGCCAAGTTGGTATTTTCTCAGGCTAAGGATGGTGCATCTGGTACTCCATCTCTTGAGGCAATAAAGGTTGGACAGTTGATGAGGTTGAGTCCTCTAATTTTTACTGCTGTTGAAGTGTAGAAGGATCCTTATGATTTTCTAAATGAGATGGAAAAGATTTTCTAGATTATGAATGCCACAAATATGGAAGAGGTGGAGTTTTCAACTTACCAGCTAAAGGATGTGGTATACCAATAGTATATAGAATGGGATAGTGCAAGGGGTGATGTTGAAGAGTCATATTTATGGGAGACTTTCGCTAGTGCATTTCTGGACAGCTTCTTTCCTCATGAGTTAAGGAAAGCAAAAACAGAGGAATTTGGTAATCTAAAATAGGGAAAGATATCGGTCAAAGAGTATGACTTGAAATTTCACCAGTTGTCTAGGAATGATCCAAAATTAGTGTCTGATATGACAGCCAGAATAAGAAAGTTTTTTTCAGACTGTCTCGTGAGTTAATCCTTAAAAGAAAGACTGTATTACTAATTAAGAACACAGATATCTCTAGGTTGATTATTCATATGCAATAGGTGTAGGATAAAAAGAGAAAGTAGGATGAGGTAGGGGAAAGGTAGGTTAAGAATTTAAGGTCCTCTGAGCAGGGTTGATAACAAAAAAGTGGTCAAGATGGTAGTAAGTGGGCAAAGAAAAAGTAGGGGACTTCTGGTTCTTTCTCCACAGCTAGTGCTCTTTACCTAAATCAGTCGGGTAATAGGCGTCAGTAGGGTGGCAAAAACTTCAGGGCACATGGTTCCCAATATCAGGGTAGTAGGTCCAGTCGACTTTATTATGTCCTCCTTATAGGTTCTATGGTTAGCTGCATTAGGGTTTCTACAATGAGGGAAGGGACAATTATTTCAAATATTGTCAACCAAGCTATATGCATAGAAACTATTCGGTTTGTAAGGTTGCTTTGGGATTGAACAAGGTTCTGGTTGCCTCTTTATCTGCTCCTGCACCAAATGGTACTGCTTCTGGTACCGACACAGGATGAAATCGATTATATGCACTCATTACCCAATAAGAGTCTGAGGCATCGCTTGACGTCATGAGTGGTATGTTGAAACTTTTTTCTCAGGATGTTTATTGCTTACTTGATCTGGGATTTTTTTTTTTTATGTGACCTATTTATGAATGTGTATTTTGGTTTTTGTCCAGAGGTTATTTCAAACCCTTTTTCTATTTCTACCCTGATAGATGACTTTGTGTTTTCTAAAAGAATTTATAGGGGGTGTGCAGTATCTAGTAGTAAGGAGACTTTGGTGAATTTTTATGAATTAGATATGGTGGATTTTGATGTTATTATAGGTATGGATTGGTCACACTCGTGCTACGTATCCTTAGATTATCAAACCAGTAAGGTTGTCTTTAGGTTCTCTTATGAGCCAGTTGTTGAATTGAATGGTGGTTACCTAGCTCCTAAGGGGAACTTTATGTCATATCTTAGAGCTCAGATATTAATCTCCAAAAGGTTTCTCTATCATCTAGTCCGGGTAACAGACTCTAACTCGGAAGGTCTTTCTTTGCATTTGGTTCCAGTGGTAAATGAGTTTCCTGAGGTCTTTCCAGATAATATTCCCGGTGTTCCTCTGGATAGGGAGATTGAGTTTGAGATTGATTTGGTTTTGGACACTCGTCCAATATCTATTCCTTCTTATAGAATAGCTCCAACTGAGTTGTTAGAACTGAAGAAGCAACTTAAGGATATTTTGGATAAGGGTTTCATCCATCCTAGTGTGTCCCCGTAGGTGCACCAGTGTTATTTTTGCATATAAAGAATGGTTCCTTTTGAATATGTATTGATTACTGGCAGTTGAATAAGGTGGAGATTAAGAACAAATATCCTCTTCCAAGAATTGATGACTTGTTTGATCAGTTGCAAGGTGCCAAATTCTTTTCAAAGGTAGATCTTCAGTCTGGGTATCATCAACTTAAGATTAGGGAGGTGGATGTCCCTAAGATAGCTTTCCAAACCTAGTATTGGCACTTTGAGTTATTAGTTATGTAGTTTGGTTTGACTAATGACCCGACAACATTCTTGGATTTTATGAATAGGGTATTCTATTCATTTCTAGATCTGTTTGTCATTGTGTTCATTGATGATATTTTGGTTTACTTTAAGAGTGAGGTGTGTCATACCAATCACCTCAATGTCGTATTGAAGACTCTGAAGGAGCTTCAGTTGCATACCAAATTCTCAAAATATGAATTAATGTTGAACGCTGTCACTTTTCTAGGATATATTATTTCTAGTGAGGGGAACATAGTGGATCCTCAAAAGGTGGTAGTGGTTAAGAAGTATCGTAGACCTACAACTCCAACTGACATTTAGAGTTTCTTTGGTTCGACTGCGTATTATATGAGGTTTGTGGAACATTTTTTGATGATACCTGCTTCACTGACTAAGCTGACTCAGAAGAAGTTACAGTTCTCTTGATCGAATTCTTGTGAGGGTAGTTTTGAGAAGCTGAAGAATAAGCTAACTTTGGCTATGATTTTGACTTATCCCGAAGGTAATGAGGGGTTTGTGGTTTACTATGATGCGTCCCAAGTGGGACTTGGTTGCATCCTGATGTAGCATTGTAAGGTGATTACCTATGCTTATAAGATATTAAAGGTGCATGAGAGAAACTATCCTTCTCATGATTTGGAGCTTTTAGCAGTGGTATTTGTGTTGAAAATCTGGAGGCACTATTTTTATGATGTACACATGGACATCTTTTTCGATCATAAGAGTCTATAGTATGTGTTCTTAGAAAGAGCTTAATCTCAGGCAAAGGGGATGGCTTGAGCTTCTCAAGGACTCTGATATACGTCATCACTACCATCTATGTAAGGCTAATGTTATTGTTGATGATCTTAGAAGGTTTTCCTTAGAGAATTTAGCTCATGTGGATAAGGAGAGGTGGGAGTTGTGAAGGATATTCACCACTTGGCTAATCTTGGAGTTAGCCTTTTGGACTCCAGGAATGGTGGTGTATTTGTACAGGAAGTAGTTTGGTCATCTCTTGGTACAGAGATAAAGGAGAAACAAATGCTAGATCCTGTCTTGATGAAAATCAAGGTTAATCTAGGTGGGCAAAATGTAATGGTATTTGAGATCAATGGTGATGGAACCTTATGGTACCAAGGGAGGTTATCTGTTCCTGATGTAGATGGTTTGCAAGAAAGGATATTAGCTGAGGCGCATGAATTATGCTATGTTGTTCATCCTAGTTCGATGAAAATGTATGATGATCTCAAGGATATGTATTGGTGGAATTGCATTTGAAGGTATGGATAATTTTTTTGCCAAGTATTTAGTGTGTCAACAAGTGAAAGTTGAGCACATGAGGCCTGTGGGTTTGTATTAGGAGATTGAATTGCCAGAATAGAAATGGGAAGTGATCAACATGGATTTCATTACTGGTCTTCCTCAGTCTCGGAACTAATTTGTTTTGGTATGGGTCATCGTGATAGGATGACAAAGTTGGCTCACTTTTTGGACAGTGAGGACTAAATTTTTGGCTGAGGATTATGCAAGGTTGTATCTTCATAAGATTGTGAAATTGTATGGGGTACCTATTTTGATATTTCTAATTGTGGTACATAATTTTCATCTCACTTTTTGCGGTCGTTTTAAAAGGGGTTGGGTAATAAGGTTAGTTTGAGTACTGCTTTTCACCTGTAGACAAAATAAAGGACTATTCAGACATTGAAAGATATGCTTCAGGCAAGTGTGATTGATTATGGTGGTGATTGGGTTGAGCATCTACCTTTTGTGGAGTTTGCTTAACATAGATATCATTCTAGCATTGGGATGACCCCTTTTGAGCCATTAGATGGTAGGAGATATAGATCTCCTATTGGGTGGTTTGAGCTTAGTGAGGCAGATATGTTTGTCCTAGGTTTGGTTTATCAAGCTATGGAGAAGGTTCAGGTGAATCGGGATAGGCTTAAGGCTACCCAAAGTTGCCAAAATTCATATGCGGATGTAAGGCATAAGGAGTTGGAGTTTGAGGCTGGGGTTAGGGTGTTCCTAAAGGTATCTCCCATGAAGGGAGTAATGCGATTCTGGAAGAAGGGGGAGCTCAGTTCTCGGTATATTGGTCCATACGTGGTTATGAGAAGGGTTGGTAATGTTGCATATGAGTTAGAGTTGCCTTCTGGTTTGAGCTCCATTTATTCGGTATTCCATGTCTTTATGTTGAGAAAGTGTATAGGTGATCCTTCATCAGTTGTTCCTTTGGAAGGATTGAGTATCTTGGATTTTCTATCTTTTAAAGAGATACTGGTAGATATCTTGGAACGGCAGGTTCATCAATTGTAGACCAAGGATATATCTTCAGTTAAGGTTCTGTGGTGGAACCATAAGGTAGAGGAAGCTACTTGGGAAGCGGAAGAGGACATGAAGTTCAAGTATTTGTATTTGTTTTCTGCTCGGGATATTTGAGCAGAAGGTATATGCTCTTGATCACATCTTTGTTTTCTAACTTAGTTAAAGGTTGGAATGGTTATGTTGAGGTATAATTCATGCTTGTAATACTTTGTCCGTATTCGGGGACGAATGATCCTAGTGGGGAACTCTGAAACACCTTGGGTTTTGACCATAAAAAATTCCTAAGTTTTGGTTACGAACATCATACGATTTGGGGTACTAGTCGTGTAATGCCCTAAATATGGTACCCAGAACGCTACATGGTGCTTATGACCTCGAAGGAACACAAGTTAACCCATGAATGATATTTGTACCTGTATACTGCATAATATACTAAATAATTTGGAAACATGAACTAAAAGGCCATAAGGTTCACATAACTGAAGTAAAACATAACATCTAAACGGGGTATAAAATACCCAAAAACAACTAAAAACACTGTCAGAACATAATCTTCTGGAAAGCCTCTAACTGATGGAACCTTCTAAGTAAGGAGTTGATGGGACATGTCCCCAACTAACTCCAACTAATAAACAATTACTGAAATAATAAAATGATGATTATGTCCTGAAAAGATGAGGACTCGCTGCTAACTTTGATAGTTGAGACTGGAATCTACTGATGCTCTGGAGCTCATGTCTCTGTACCTATGGTATAAGACACCATAGTGTAAATATGTCAGTACTTTGAATGTACTGATATGCATGTGAGGTAGGCTGAATGCATAGGGTTCATATGCATGAACAATAATAATAATTAACTAACTATCATGAGCCTGAGAATACATGCATGAGACATAATAAATGACACTAGTACTGTGATAATATGATTACTGAATCTGAATATAATTGATAACATGAGTGACTTTATCTGATAGTCCTGAATCTGATGGAACTATCCGAGTTCAGTACTGTATATGACAATCCTGAATTCTAAAGAACTATCTGAGTTCTTTTACTTAGACTGATACTGAGAATGTGGGAGGTAGTCATCTAACCGATATGCCCCAAATAATGCATTATAGATGAATAGGGGTCCAATATATGCCCTGATTGGAAGGGTGTCTATACCGCGCCACTGGTAAGGACAATTGTGAGTGACCCTAATATAACAGGTAACTCTAGTGAGAATAGTGGGAACCCTTATATAGCACGCTAAGCTACCTCATCTACCCTCATATAGCAGGCTATGATGTCTCAACCTATGAGCTACATAGTTCTGGAACGCAAGGATTGCTTTTAAGAATCACACCGTCATATAACAGGTGAGTTCCCATCCATGGGTTCGCTCGGTGCTAATTTTTACTCCCATCTGAATAGAAACTGAACATGATTTACTGAACTTAACATGGACCGAGTTACTGAATTCTATTGACTGGTGGAATACTACTGATATCTGACAACTGGCTGAGTTTATTAGATCATGGAGATTTCTTGAGTCATAAGACTGTCTGATGTCTAAGGATTATAGCTTAACTGAGAGTATCGTGAAAACATGATATGACTCTAGGCACACAGCTAATGTTTCGGGTACAAGTATCCCCAGGACTCGATAGAAGGAAACTAACAAAGCATGACTTTCTTGAATACATAATAATTACCATAATACATTTACTGAAGCATTTCATCAAACATGTGATAGGCATAAGCTTGTAAATACATGGGGATTTCATGATAACATGCTAGTTAGGCACTTTTCCTTCATTTAGGCATTAAATCATAATTGTAGGCATGATACATGTAAACATCATTGTAAAACAATTAAACATCATGGTCACATTATAATGTCATCATTCAAGGGTTTAGTCATTGGTTTGCATAAATCTATATCTATAATAATTAAACCCACATAGAAATTATCTCCCAACATGGAGTAGAATTAAACTTCTCATTTATCAACATGAACAAGAACAGCCCTGTAACACCTCAAAAAATCCAACTCAATATTAGCTCCATGTTTCAAGCTCATGCATAGTACATCATGGTTCCTTGGTAGTTTTATGATCAATGTTGATGTGAATTAAGGTCTCAAATATTTCCTAGCTATTGTGCGAATCAAAATATTCCTTACTGATTGAATTCTTGAGATGGATATTGGTATCGTCAACTTCAAATGACCATATCTCTCATTATATTATGAATTTTTGATCCTATGACCTACCAACAGATATATAATTTAACAATATTTCCGTCGATACCAAATTTTCCTAAAACGGACACTTGGTGAAGAAGTTATGGCTATTTTAAGTTTCTGCTGTAAGATAAATGCCATTTCAGTGCATGGTGCATCGCACCGAAGGCCAAAATGGCACTCGTCAATTTCCATAAAGCCTCCGTAATAGCCCCGCATCGCGCCAAGCTTCCAGGTCACAATAATTGACATTTTACCAAGCTCCGCATCGCGCCGGGGCCCTAAATTGGGAGAAGTTTTGCGTAGTCTTTAGTTTTCATTTTAAACTCCTCAAGGGCAACATGGTAACATCCTAAAACCCTATATATACTCATTGAACACGGGATTGAAGCCCCAAAGAATCCCTTGACATTAATTTTATCAAAATTCACTCAAGAACAGTCAAGAACAAGTCTAGGGTTTCCATTGGGGTTTCAAGCTTCAAGCAAATTCAACTGTAGATTTCATGAATTCTTAATTAAAGGTATGCGTAGTGTTTTTAAATGTTATTTTGTAAAATTTTTGTGGTGATATAAGCATGTACATGTTGATGATTGTTGTTTAAGTTTTAATATGATATCTAAAGATGTTTTCATGAAATATATGTGGTTGTTAGTTGAAAAGCATGAACTTTAGGTGGTTTGATGTGATGCATGTATGAAATCCACCTATGCTTTAAAGAATGCATGGAAGGTGTTTGATAAAATGCATAGGATGATAGAAACCCATAATTACATGATATCTAAATGACAAGTCCATATGAGCTATACACTTCCATATGAATTTACTTGCTATTTATGTGTTGTTGTTATGGGATGAAGCATGTGTGATAATGGAAATATGAATTATATACGTGAAATGTATCCATGCTCTCCCTACCATGTTGATATATGAATTAATACATGAAGTATACTATCCCCTACTTATAATATTGTAAATTGTAGACTCTAATCTTGTGATCAATTTATGTCATGTGTGCTAGTTTCCTTATATCGAGTCCTGGGGGTATTCGTACCTAAAAAATATAGCTGTGTGCCTAGAGCCATGTCATGTACCACAATAAATCTCAGTCAAGCTATACTCTATAGAACTCAGTCAGTCATGTGACTCAGGAAACATCAGAAATCTCATGATCTCGCTTAAGTCTCAGATAATAGTACTACTCCATCAGGATGTCAGTTATTCAGTCCATGTACAGCCAGTTGAATTATGTTTAGTCCCTTCAGATAGGAGTAGAAGTTAACACCGAGTGAACCCAAGGATCGGAACTCACCTGCTAGTTCAGGGTGTAATTCTTAACAGTCATCCTTGTGTTCCAGAACTACATACCCAGCGTAGGTTGAGACATCTTAACCTGTCAGAATAGGGTTGATGAGGTGGCTTAACCTATCAATTTAGGGTCCCACCATTTTCACTTTAAGTATTTGTGAGATAAGGGTCACTCACAACTGTCCTTACCAGTGGCGCGGTATTGACACACCTCCAGTCGAGGCAGAGATTGGAAACCAGCTTAGCCGTAATGGTATACATGGGGCATGTCGGTTAAACAACTACCTCCCACACTTTCAGTATCAGTCTTAATAAAAAAACTCAGACAGTTCTTCAGATATCAGTATATCAGGACTGTTAGATACAGCCAAATTTAGTTATAGAAAGGAACTCAGAGAGTTCTACCAGATTCAGGACTGTCAGACACAGTCTCTTATGTTATTAGAACTACAGTTCCAGTTATGTATTAGCGTATTGATTTAGCTACGACGTACTCACGATCTCAGTTACTATGTATGTATTTTTGTACTCTTACTTTCATATCAGTCATTCAGTTAGCATTATTCATGACAGTAAACCCTTTACATTAGCCTACCTCACTCGTATACTCAGTACTCTTGTTGTACTGATGCATTTGTGCTATGGTGCTTTATTTTCATGTTGCACCATAGGTCTAGAGCCACGAGTTCCAGACCAGCAGTAGCTTTCCAGTCATAGTGTTGCAGTGAGTCCTCATCTATCCGAGGATAATATGATTTGATTTATTCATCTATTACTTCAGTTCAGTTTTACGAAGTTAGTAGGAGACATATTCCTTCAACTCCTTATTCAGACAGTACTTAGAGGCTTTCAGATTTAGTCAGATTTAGCTATCAGATTCAATATTCAGTTTTATATTCAGTTGTTTTGGGTACTACCCTATGGATGTTAGTATATCTCTTCAGTTGAACCGTATGGCCTACATGTTTAGGTTTTCCACATATTATATGTATATTATGCAGTGTATAGGTATAGATATCAGTCATGGGTTAGCTGTGGTCCCTCAGGGTCATGAACACCGTGTAGCATTTCGATTCAGAAAATCGAGGCATTACAAACTTGGTATTAGAGCCTAAGGTTCAATAGAGTCCTAGGAATGCTGAAAGCCACATCTAGTAGAGTCTTGTGCATGGGTATGTTGCACGCCCATTTATGTACAGGAAGCTATGAGATGTTTTAGGAATAGTTTTCCTTCTTTTAGTATTCATTTTGTGCTAGTGAGCATAATCTCAAGTTAAACTCCCAGTCTAATCCGTTCTTCTCTTGTTTCAAAATATGGCCCCAAAAAGAAGAAACCAGCCAACTCCTCAGCCTGAAGATTCTTTGGGAAAACATGTTTCTTATGTGGAGTTTAGAGCTGCATTCACCACATTTTCTCAGTCTGTGGCTGCCCAAAATGAAAGGCCACCAGCTATTTCGGCTAATCCAGTGGCAAATTCCGCAGCATCTAGGATTCAGGACTTCACCCGAATGAACCCTCCATCTTTCCATGGGTCTAAGTCTGATGAAAACCCTCAGGAGTCCATTGACCAAGTTCAGAAGGTCATTGACATCATGGGTGTTACTTCTATTCAGAGTGCTAAGTTAGTCACATATCAATTGAAAGATATGACTCACACTTGATACAAATAGTAGAAGTCTGAGAGGGTAGATGGTGCGGGTCCCATTGGGTTAGAGGAATTTGTCACGGCTTTCTTAGACAGATTCTTTCCCCAAGAGTTGAGGGAAGCCAAAATTCTTGAGTTCATCAACCTCAGGCAGGGAAATATGATGGTTATAAAGTATTCTCTCAGATTTACTCAGCTAGCCAGGTATGCCCTTCATGTGGTTGTAGACAATAGGGCTAAGATAAGTAAGTTTGTGTCAGGGGTGAATGATAGCATGGTGAATGAGTGTAGATCTGTGATGCTGAACAGTGATATGACCTTAGCTAGACTCATGAGCCATGCTCAGTAGATAGAGGAGCAAAAGGTTAGGACTAGAGAGAGGCAGAACAAGAGAGCAAAATTAGGTATTTTTAGTTTTGCTCAACCCAAATCAGAGGGAGAGAACCATTCACAGTTTCATCCCAAGTTAAGAGCTCCAGCTTCTTCCTCCGCTATTGCCCCAGTGCCAAAATTCAGAGATGGCAACAGAGACAAAACGCCAAGCTCTAAATCTCAAGGTAGTGTTAGCAGTGCCCGAACAAATCCCCTTTGTCATGCTTATGGTAAAAGCCACAAGGGCATTTGCAGAGTTGATAGTGATGTCTGTTTTGGTTGTGGCAAGCCAAGCTACAGGATTAGAGAGTGTACACATTCAGGTCTTCAGGGTTATCAAATTCATTCCGCAGCTTAGTCTGGTCTCCCGAACCAGAAGGGTGCCACTTCCAGTGCTACTAGTGGGAAACGCCTAAATAAAATCAATGCTCTTCAAACTCGATAGGATCAGGAAAATTCTCCTGATGTTGTTACTGGTACGTTACAAATTTTCCAAGTTCATGTTTATGCTTTGCTAGACCCAGGTCCATCCTTGTCTTTTGTTACTTCATACATAACACGTAATTTTGGAATCAGTCCTGAGATTTTAGCAGAGACCTTTTCAATCTCTACCCTAGTGGGGAAAACTATCATAGCCGGGCGGGTATACAAGAACTGCCTGATTATGATATTTCAAAAATCCATGTTAGCAGATTTAGTCGAGTTAGAGATAACAGACTTTGATGTCATTCTCAGTATGGATTGGCTTCATTCCTGCTATGCCACAGTCGACTGCAGAAAAAGGATAGTTTAGTTTCAGTTCCCGAATGAGCCTACCTTAGAGTAAAAGGATAGTGTTTCAGCGTTCAGGGGTCTGCTTGTTTCTTACCTCCGGGCAAGGAAAATGATTTCTAAGGGGCGTGTGTATCATCTCATGCATGTTAAAGATTCCAGTTCCGAATCTCCCAGTCTCTAATCAGTCCCAGTGGTTAGTGAATATTCAGATGTATTTCTAGAAAATATTCCAGGCATTCCTCCCAAAAGGGAAATAGACCTCGGCAAAGTCCTTCTCCCAGATACTCAGCCTATCTCTATCCCACCATATAGAATGGTACCAGCAGAACTTATGGGACTGAAAGATCAGTTGAAGGATATCTTAGATAAGGGATTCATCAGGCCTAGTGTATCCCCATGGGGTGCTCCAGTCTTATTCCTGCGCAAGAAAGACGGTTCTCTTAGGATGTGTATTGATTACCGTCAGCTCAACAAAGTTACAGTCAAGAATAGGAATCCACTTCCCCGAATAGATGATCTGTTCGACCAACTTTAGGGTGCTAGTTATTTCTCAAAGATAGACCTCAGATCAGGCTATCATCAGCTTAGAGTTAGAGAATGTGACATCCCAAAGACAGATTTCCATACTCAGTATGGTCACTTCGAATTTCTAGTCATGTCCTTTGGTCTAACCAATGCCCGTGCAGCTTTCATGGACTTGATGAACCATGTGTTCAAGCAGTACTTAGACATGTTTGTCATAGTCTTTATAGATGATATTCTGGTCTATTCATGCACTGAGCATGATTATTCAGACCATCTCAGAATTATTCTTCAGACCCTAAAAAATTATAAGTTATTCACCAAGTTCAATAAGTGCGAGTTTTGGCTAAGATCAGTAGCATTCCTTGGCCATATTATTTCCGGTGAGGGCATTAGAGTAGATCCTCAAAAGACCAAAGTGGTAAGAAACTGGCCCAGACCCGTATCTCCAATAAATATTAGGAGTTTCTTGGGTCTGGCTGGATATAATAGATGGTTTGTCAAGGGATTTTCTTCTATTGCATCTCTTATGTCCAGATTGACTCAGAAAAAGGTAAAGTTTCAGTGGTCAGATTCATGTGAGAAGAGTTTTCAGGAATTGAAAACTCGACTCACTACAACTCCAGTTCTAGCTCTTCAAGATGGTTCAGATGGGTTTATAGTATATTGTGATGCATCCAGAGTGGGTTTAGGTTGTGTCTTCATACAACATGGTAAGGTCATAGTCTACGCCTCCAGACAATTAAAACCCTATGAGAAGAATTATCCTACTCATGATCTTGAGTTAGAAGCCATAGTTTTTGGCTTGAAGATTTTGAGGCATTATCTTTACGGAGTTCATGTAGACGTCTTAACAGATCATAAGAGTCTCCAGTATGTCTTTTCTTAAAAAGATCTCAATCTTCATCAGAGTAGATGGTTAGAGCTCTTGAAGGACTATGATATGAGTGTCCTTTATCATCCGGGCAAGGCCAACGTTCTGGCCGATGATCTCAGTATACTCTTCATGGGCGGTATTTCTCACGTTAAGGATAGCAAGAAAAAGATAGCTCAAGAAATCCATCAGCTTACTAGACTAGGTATTTTTTAGTCGACTTTTCAGAGGGTGGTGTATATGTTCAGAGTAGTTCAGAGTCATCTCTAGTTTCCGAGGTAAAAGAAAAGAAAGAAATGGATCCTAGCCTTGTCAAGCTGAAAAAGTCAGTTTAGAATTAGAAAGTTTAGGTTTTCTCCCAAGGAGGATATGGTGTTCTTCGTTGGTAGGGTCGTTTGTGCGTTCTAGGTGTAGATGACTTGAGGCAACGATTTCTTGCATAAGGGCATGGTGCGCAATACTCCATTCATCTAGGGGCCGCTAAGATGTACCGCAATTTGTGGGAGATCTATTGGTGGAGTGGGATGAAGAGTGATGTAGTAGAGTTTGTGGCTAAGTGCTCTACATGTCAGCAAGTTAAGATAGAGCATCAAAAACCTAGTGGTTCCATGCAGGAGTTCACCATTCCTACTTAGAAGTGGGAAGAAGTGAACATGGACTTCATGATGGGTTTGCCTAGAACTCGTCATTAACATAATTCAGTTTGGGTCATTGTAGATAGAATGAGCAAGTCAGCCCATTTCCTTCTAGTTCGTACCTCCTATTCAGCTGAAGATTTTGCCAAACTCTACATCAGGGAGTTGGTCAGATTACATGGTGTTCCCTCATCTATCATCTCAGATAGAGGTACCCAGTTCACCTCTTACTTCTGGAAAGAATTCCAAAAGGGTCTCGGTACCCATGTTCATCTCAGTATAGCATTTCATCCTTAGAAAGATGGTCAAGCAGAAAGGACTATTCAGACCATTGAAGATATGCTAAGGGCATGAAAGGACTATTCAGACCATTGATTGAGATTGCATACAACAATAGCTATCATTCTAGTATTCAGATGGCTCCATTTGAAGCTCTCTATGGTAGGAGATATAGATCTCCGATCGGTTGGTTCGAAGTTAGTGAGGCCTCAATCATAGGTCTTGACTTAGTATTCGATGTCTTAGAGAAAGTTTAGTTGATCAGAGAGAGACTCTGGGATGCTCAGAGCTGACAGAAGTCTTATACAGATATTCGTAGGAAGGATCTTGAGTTTGAGGTCAATGACAATGTCTATCTTAAGATCTCTCCCATAAAGAGAGTGAAGAGGTTCGGCAAGAAAGGGAAACTCAGTCCCCGATATATCGGTCCCTTCAGGATTCTCAATCGCTTTGAAAAGGTAGGCCGTCAGTTCTAGCCATAGTTTATCCAGTCTTCCATATCTCTTTGGTCAAGAAGTGCATAGGTGACCCAGCAGTTGTAGTCCCTATTAAGAGCATTGACATTCAGAACAACCTCTCTTATGAAGAGATTCTAGTTGAAATCTTAGACAATCAGACTCGTCGATTGAGGAATAAAGAAGTCCCTCTAGTTAAGGTTCTTTGGCAAAATCACTCTCATAAGGGAGCTACTTGGGAAACACAAATAGATATGCATACCAAGTATCCTCACCTCCTCCCCACAAATTCAGATCATGATCAAGGTAATAGTTCTCCTTAAGCTTATTCAGTTTTATGTTCATGTCCCCAGTATTAATTAGGTATCTATTACCGTTGCATACTCAGTCATGCATTTATGTTCAGTTCAATTATAAGGTCATGCATCAGATATGCATTCTCATCTTGAGAAGCTCAGTTCATCAGATTGCTCAGTTACGCATCTATGTACCAGTCATGAGATCATGTTTCAGTCCTTCATGTTCAGTACATGTTCGGCTTGTCTTATTCTTTCCTCTCAATTATGTCTCATTCGAGGACGAATGTTCCCAAGAGGGAGATATTGTAATACCCCAAAAAAATCAAAATCACTATTAGCTCCATGTTTCAAGCTCATACATAGTACAACATGGTTCCTTGGTAGTTTTATGATCAAGGTTGATGTGAATTAAGGTCTAAAATATGTCCTAGCTATTGTGCGAATCAAAACATTCCTTACCGATTGAATTCTTGAGAAGGATATTAGTATCATCAAATTCAAATGAGCATATCTCTCATTATACTACAAATTTTTGATCCCATGACCTACCAATAGATATATAATTTAATAAGATTTCTGTCGATACCGAATTATCCTAAAACGGACACCCGGTGAAGAAGTTATGTTTATATTAAGTTTCTGCTGTAAGATGAATGCCATTTCAGTGCGTGGTGCATTGCACCGGAGGCCAAAATGGCACTCATCAATTTCCAGAAAGCCTCTGTGATAGACTCCCTTTGTGCCAAGCTTCCTGGTCACAATAATTGGCATTTTACCAAGCTCCGCGTCGCACCGGGGCCCTAAATCGGGATAAATTTTGCATAGTTTTTAGTTTTCATTTTAAGCTCCTCAAGGGCAATATGGTAACTTCCCAAAACCCTATATATACTCTTTAAACATGGGATTGAAGCCCCAAAGAATCCCTTTACATTAATTTTATCAAAATTCACTCAATAACAGTCAAGAACAAGTCTAGGGTTTCCATTGGGGTTTCAAGCTTAAAGCAAATTCAACCGTATATTCCATGAATTCTTAATCTAAGATATGCGTAGTGTTCATGTATGGATCCAATCCATTCATAGAGCTCAAGAACCATGTTTTTAAATTTTATTTTGTAAACTTTTTGTGGTGATATAAGCATATACATGTTGATGATTGTTGTTTAAGTTTCAAAATGATATCTAAAGATGTTTTCATGAAATATATGTGATTGTTAGTTGAAAAACATAAACTTTAGGTGGTTTGATGTGCTGCAAGTATGAAATCCACCTATGCTTTAAAGAATGCATAGAAGGTGTTTGATAAAATGCCTAGGATGCTAGAAACCCATAATTATATGATTCCATGATATCTAAATGACAAGTCCATATTAGTTATACACTTCCATATGAATTTCCATGCTATTTATATATTGTTGTTGTTGTTGTGGAATGAAGCATGTGTGATAATGGAAATATGAATTATATACACGAAATGTATCCATGCTCTCCCTACCGTGTTGAGATGTGAATAAATACATTAAGTATACTATCCCCTACTTATAATATTGTGAATTGTGGACTCTAATCTTGTGGTCAAGTCATGTCATGTGTGCCTGTTTCATTCTATAGAGTCCTAGGGGTATTCGTACTCGAAAAATATAGTTGTGTGCCTAGAGCCATGTCGTGTGCCACAATAAATCTCAATCAAGCTATACTCTATAGAACTCAGTTAGTCATGTGACTCAGGAAATATCAGAAATCTCATGATCTCAGTTAACTCTTAGATAATAGTACTACTCCATCAGTCAACAGACATTAGTTATTTAGTCCATGTACAGCCAGTTGAATCATGTTCAGTCCCTTCAGATAGGAGTAGAAGTTAGCACTAAGTGAACCCAAGGATGGGAACTCACCTGCCAGTTCAAGGTGTGATTCTTAGCAGTCATACTTGTGTTTTAGAACTACTTAGCCAGCATAGGTTGAGACATCTTAACCTGTCAGATTAGGGTTGATGAGGTGGCTTAACCTGTCAGTTTAGGGTCCCACCGTTCTCATTTTGAGTACCTGTTAGATAAGGGTCACTCATAAGTAGCCTTACCAGTGGTGCGATATTGACACCCCTCCAGTCGGG
>NW_025851300.1:184357-237852 GCF_002878395.1 Capsicum annuum
CATCCTTGTGTTTCAGAACTACGTAGCCAGCATAGGTTGAGACATCTGAACCTGTCAGATTAGGGTTGATGAGGTGGCTTAACCTGTCAGTTTAGGGTCCCACCGTTCTCATTTTGAGTACCTGTTAGATAAGGGTCACTCATAAGTAGCCTTACCAGTGGTGCGATATTGACACCCCTCCAGTCGGGACAGAGATTGGACCCCAGCTTAGTCGTAATAGTATACATGGGGCATGTCAGTTAAACAACTACCTCTCATAGTTTCAGTATCAGTGTCAGTAAAAGAACT
Organism: Capsicum annuum; assembly: GCF_002878395.1. Taxonomy (NCBI): domain Eukaryota; kingdom Viridiplantae; phylum Streptophyta; class Magnoliopsida; order Solanales; family Solanaceae; genus Capsicum; species Capsicum annuum. The sequence goes on from NW_025851300.1 coordinate 184,646, forward strand.
CAGATAGTTTTTCAGATATTAGTATACCAGGACTGTTAGATACAGTCAAATTCAGTTATAGCATGGAACTTTAAGAGTTCTACCATATTCAAGACTGTCAGACATAGTCACTCATGTTATCAGAACTACAGTTCCATTTATGTATTAGCGTACAGACTTAGCTACGACGTACTCATGATCTCAGTTACTATTTATATATGTTTGTACTCTTACGTTCATTTCAGTCAGTCATTTAGCATTATTCATGCATATAAACCCTTTGCATTAGCCAACCTCACTCGTATACTAAGTACTCCAGTTGTACTGATGTATTTGTGCTATGGTGCTTTCTTTTCATGTTACACCATTGGTCCAGAACCACGAGTGCCATACCAACAGTAGCTTTCCAGTTTCAGTGTTGCAGTGAGTCTTCATCCATCCGAGGATAATATGATTTGATTTATTCATTTATTACTTTAGTTCAGTTTTATGGAGTTTGTTGGAGACATGTTCCTTCAACTCCTTATTTAGACAGTACTTAGAGGCTTTTAGATTTAGTTAGATTTAGCTATTAGATTCAGCATTCAGTTTTATATTTAGTGGTTTTGGGTATTCATTACCCCATGGATGTTATATATCTCTTTAGTTGAACCTTATGGCCTACATGTTCAGGTTTTCCGCGTATTATATATATATATTATGCAGTGTACAGGTACAAATATTATTCATGGGTTAGCTTGTGGTCCCTCGAGGTCATGACCACCGCTTAGCATTCCGATTCAGAAAATCGGGGCATTACAAGCCCAATCATGAAATCATAAAGAAAATCCATAACTTCAAGTTGGAAAAGGGATTCTTGGACTTCATAGATGAAAGGAGTCCATGAATGAACACTATGCATACCTTAGTTCATGATTTTGTGAAGATTGACGGTGAAACTTTCTTGAGATTGGATCTTCTATGAAAACCCTAGCTTGTTCTATGAAAACCCTAGCTTGTTCTTAAGAGAAACTGGAGAGAAACTAGTATATTTTAGGTGAAAAGATGCTGAATCATGTGTTAAAGGGCTTAAATATGGGTGGGAAATTGACCCTTTTAACCCTGGATGCGTCATTTAATTTCAGTAAAAATTTCCTGAATTGGACCCCTATCACAACGCGGCACTATCACTCTATGTCACTGGAATTTGACAATTGTGAAATTGAGGGATGGTGTGACACGGGGCCATCGCGTTGTCACTTTCTTTGTGACCTAGAACTTTGGCGCGACGTGAGGGAAATTGTGCTAAGACACTTGGAAATGGAAAATTCTAAATTTGGACCTTGGAACGACGCACCATAATCACAGACCCCTACTGGACTTTGCCAAATGCCATTTCCTCTTGTGGCGCGGTGCGCCATTGACTAATATGACACTGTTTTATGATGAGAACTTGAAATAGTCATAACTTTTGACCCAGTTATCAGATTTGGATGAATCTTATATCGATGGAAAGCTTATTGAATTTTCCGTATGAAAAAGGGAAAATATTGAAATTTACTCATGGAATAACCATCATTAAATTTATAAGCTAATACTAGACATTCTTGAGATGAAATTAGCTAGAAAAAAGTATGAGGTTTTACAATATCTCCCTCTTGAGAACATTCATCCTCGAATGAGACTGAGTGAGAAGGGAGAAAATAAAAGTGACGTACATACTGAATATAAATAACTGGAACATGATCTCATGACATGACTAACAAGCTAAACATATAATACTGAACATGCATATTTGATGCATGTGTAACTGATTCATGAAAGCATGACTGAGTGTTTTGAAGAACTAAGTTTCTCACAATAAGAATGTTTTTCTGATGCAGAATTACATAACTACACTGATACATGAGTGCATGACTGAATAGTCTAATGGAAACATGAGCATGAAACAACATACCAAGTTTGTGATGAACATTGAACATAGAGCTTAGTAAGCTTAAGGAGAACTATTTCCTTGAGCTTGATCTGAGTTGGCGAAGAAGAGGAGAGGATACTTGGTATACATGTCTGCCTCTAACTCCCAACTAGCTCCCTCGATGGACTGATTTTGCCAAAGAAGCTTAACTAGAGGGACTTCTTTGTTCCTCAATCTACGAGTCTGATAGTCTAGGATTTTGATTGGAATCTCCTCATAAGAGAGAATGTTCTGAAAATCAATGCTCTGAATAGGTACTACAACTGCTGGGTAACCTATGCACTTCTTAAGTAAATAGAAATGGAGGACTAGATGAACTAAAGATAGATCTGAAGGCAATTCAAGCTCATAAGCTACCTTGCTAAATTAACTGAGAAACTTGAAGGGACCGACATATCGGGGATTGAGTTTCCCTTTCTTGTCGAACCGCTTCACTCCCTTCATGGGAGAGATCTTTAGATAGACATAGTCAACAATCTCGAACTCGAGATCTTTTCTACTAATATCTGCATAACACTTTTATTGGCTCTTAGCAGCCTAGAGTCTTTCTCTGATCAACTGGACTTTCTCTAAGGTGTCAATACCAAGTCAGGCCCTATAACTAAGGCCTCACTAACTTCCAACAAACCAATTAGAGATCTACATCTCCTACCATAGAGAGCTTCGAATGAAGCCATGTGAATACTGGAATGACAGCTGTTGTTGTATGTAAACTCAATCAAAGGCAAGTGGTCATCCCAACTAACCTTTAACTTAATTTACACATCCTTAGCATATCTTCTAAAGTCTGAATGGTCATTTCTTCTTAACCATCTGTCTGAGGATGAAAGGTTGTACTGAGATGAACTTGGGTACCAAGACCCTTTTGGAATGCTTTCCAAAAATGAGAGGTGAATTGGGTACCTCTATCTGTGATAATAGATAGTGGAACACTGTGCAATCTAACCAACTACCTAATATAGAGTTTGGTATAATCCTCAACTAAATAAGAGGTATGGACTGGAAGGAAATCGGCTGATTTGGTCATTCTATCTATAATGACCCAGACTAAATCATGCTGATGACGAGTTCAAGGCAAACCCATCACGAAGTCCATGTTTACTTTTTCCCACTTCCAAGTAGGAATAATAAACTCCTGCATAGGACCACTAGGCTTCTGATGCTCTATCTTAACCTGCTAACAAGTAGATTACTTAGCCACAAAATCTATAACATCTCTCTTTATCCCACTCCACCAATAGACTTCCCACAAATCATGGTACATCTTTATGCCTCCTGGATGAATAGAGTAGCATACACCATGCACTTCTACAAGAATTAGCTGCCTTAAGTCATCTACACCTGGAATACAGAGACGACCCTGAGAACATAAAACACCATCTCCCCCTTAGGAAAAAACCTCTACTTTCTGATCCTGAACTGACTCTTTCAACTTGACAAGGCTGGGCTCTCTATCTTGTTTTTGTTTTACCTCTGAAACTAGAGATAATTTTGAACTACTCTGAACCTATATATCACTCTCATATGTATCGACTAAGTGAATTCCTAGTCTAGCAAGCTGATGGACTTCCTGAGCTAACTTCTTCTTACTGCCCTCAACATGAGAAACACTACCCATGGATATTCTACTGAGAGCGTTGGCCACTACATTGGCCTTGCCCGAATGATAAAGGACACTCATGTTATAATCTTTCAAGAACTCTAACCACCTTCTCTGAAGAAGATTGAGATCTTTCTGAGAAAAGACATACTGAAGACTTTTATGATCAGTGAAAATATCTACATGAACACCGTATAGATAATTCCTCTAAATCTTTAAGGAAAAGACTACGACTATTAACTGAAGATCATGAGTAGGATAATTCCTTTCATGGGGCTTAAGCTGTCTGGAGGCGTAGGCTATGACCTCACCATGTTGCATAAGGACACAACCTAAACCTACTCTAGATGCATCATAATACACTACAAACCCATCTGGACCATCTGGAAGAGCTAATACTGGAGCTGAGGTGAGTTGAGTCTTCAACTCCTGAAAACTCTTCTCGCAAGGATCTGATCGTTGAAACTTGACTTTCTTCTAAGTCAATCTGGACATAGGGGATACAATAGAAGAAAATCCCTCAACAAACCATCTGTAATAGCCATCCAAACCTAAGAAAATCCTAATACCTAATGGAGAGATAGGATGAGGCTAGTTTCTTATTGCTTTGATTTTTTTAGGATCCACTCTAATTCCATCACCGAAAATGATATGACCAAGGAATTCTATTGACCTTAGCCAAAATTTTTACTTACTAAATTTGGTGAATAGCTGATGATCTCTGAGAGTCTGATGTACTATTTTGAGATAGTCTGTATGATTACACTCACTGCGGGAATAGACCAGAATATCATCTATGAAGACTATGATGAACATTTCCAAGTACAGCTTGAACACACGATTCATCAAATCCATAAAATCTGTGGGGGAATCGGTAAGACCAAAGGATATAACTAAGAATTCAAAATGACCATACCGTGTATGAAAATCTATTTTCGGAATGTCACATTCTCTAACTCTGAGCTGATGAGAGCCGAATCTGAGGTCTATCTTAGAGAAATAACTAGCACCCTGAAATTGGTCAAACAAGTCATCGATTTTGGGAAGAGGATACTTGTTCTTGATTGTGACATTATTGTGTTGACGATAGTCTACACACATCCTAAGAGAACCATCTTTCTTGCACACTAATAATATTGGAGTACCCCACGGGGAAATGCTGGGCTAGATGAATCCCTTATCTAAGAGATCCTTTAATTGTTCTTTTAGTTTTTTAAGTTCTGCTGGTGTCATTCTGTATGGCGGAATAGATATAGGCTGAGTATCTAGAAGAAGATCAATGCCGAAGTCTATTTCTCTTTCGGAAGGAATTCCTGGAAGATCTTTGGGAAAGACATTTGAATATTCACCTACAACTGGAACTAACTCAAGGTTGGGAGTTTCAGAACTAGTGTCCTTAACTCAAAAAAGATGATAGACATATCCTTTAGATATCATTTTCCGTTCTCGAAGGTAGGAAACAAGATGACCTATGAACGAGGAAGTACTACCCTTCCACTCAAGGACAGGTTAATTTGGAAACTAAAACTCGACTATTTTGTTTTTGCAGTAGACTGTGGCATAGCAGGAATGAAGCCAATCCATGTCGAGAATGACATCAAAATCAGCCATCTCTAATTTGACTAAGTCTACTAAAGTAACTTTCTGAGATATCATAACTGGGAGTTCCTGTATACCCACCAGGCTATAACGGTTTTACCTACTGGTGTAGAGACTGAAAAGGACTCTGCTAGAATTTCAGGATTGACTCTGAAATTAACTGCTATATAAGGAGTGACAAAAGACAATGATACTTATAGATCTAGCAAGGTGTAAACATGTACATAAAAGATCTATAATGTACGAGTAACCACATCAGGAGAATTTTCCTAATCTTGTCAGGACTGAAGAGCATAGAGATGATTTAGGCGTTGCCCACTAGTAGCACTAGAGGTTGAACCCTACTAATTTGGGAAACCAAACTGAGCTGAGGAGTGATTCTGTTGACCCTGAGGACCTGGCTGAGGATAGTCTCTAACTCTGTGGCCTGGCTTGTCACATCTAAAACAAATAACACTGCCAGCTTTGTAAATTCCCTGATGGTGCTTGCCATAAGTCTGGAAAAGAGGATAGGTACAGGAACTGCTAACACTGCCCTTGGACTTAGAGCCTAGTGCTCTATCTTTGTTACCCTCTCTGAACTTATGAACTGGAGCACTGACTGAAGAAAGAGCTAGAACTGGTGACTTAGGATGAAACTAAGAATGATTTTCTTCTTTTGACTTAGGCTGAGCAAAGTTGAAACTACCTGTCTTCGCTCTCTTATTCTGCTTCTCCCTCATCTTAATCTTCTATTCCTATACCTGCTGAGCATGAGTCATAAGCCTGGACAAAGTTACAAAACTATTTAGCATGGTGGATCTACACTCATTAACCACCCTATCATTTACCCCTGAAACAAACGTACTCATCCTTGCCTTGCTATTTGTAACCACATGAGGGGTATATCTAGATAATTGAATAAACTTAAGAGAATACTCTTTCACTATCATATTGCCCTACCTGAGGTTGATGAATTCTAGCACCTTAGCTTCTCTAAGCTCTAGGGGAAAGAATCTATCAAGGAACTCTGAAGCAAACTACTCCCACTCAACTGACCCTGCATCGTCTGCTCTCTCTAACTTCTACTGCTTGAACTAAGTGTGAGAAAAATCCTTCAACTAATATGCAGAAGCTCAGCAATCTTACTAGATGTAACCCTCATTATTTCTGTAACCTTCTACATCTGATGTAGGAATTCCTGAGGGTCCTCATCTTTCTTAGACCTGAGAAATGATAGAGAATTTATTTGAGTAAAGTCTCGAATCCTAGCTGCGGCTGTATTAGCCACTGGGTTGGTCAAAATGACTACTGGTCGTTTATTCTAAGTACTAACTGACTGGGCAAGAGTAGTGAATATGACCCTAAACTCCGCATGAGAAACATGATCACCCAAAGGATCTTCGGGCTAAGGGGATGACTGGTTTCTATTTCTTTTTTAGGAGGCATATTCTATAGAAGAAAAGGGGAAACAGATTAGACAAAGAGATTGACTTGAGATTATGCTCACTGGTATGACATGAATACCAAAAGAAGGAAAACTGTTCCTAAAAAATCTTATAGCCTCCTGTACATAAATGTGGCGTGCAATACACCCATGCACAAGACTCTACTGGATGTAGATTTCAGAATTTTTAGGACTCTATTGAACCTTAGGCTTTGATACCAACTTTAGGCCCCAAATATGGTACCCAGAACACTACACGGTGCTTATAACCCCGAAGGACCACAAGCTAACCTATGACTGATATCTGTACCTATATACTGCATAATATACTGAATAATTCAAAAATATAAACTGAAAGGCCATAAGGTTCACATAACTGAAGTAAAACATAACATCATAATGGGGTATGAAATACCCAAAAACAACTAAAATAATAGTCTAAACATAATAGTTTGGAAAGCCTCTAACTGATAGAACTGTTTGAGTAAGGATTTGATTGGATATGTCCCCAACTAACTCCAACTAATAAACTAATTACTGAGATAATAAAATAATGGTCATGTCCTCGAATTATGAGGACTCACTGCTAACTTTAACAGCTGAGATTAGAATATACTAATGCTCTAGAACTCGTATCTCTGCACCTATGGTATAAGACACCATGGCGCAAATGCGTCAGTACTTTGAATGTACAGGTATGCATATAAGGTAGGCTTAATGCATGGGGTTTATATGCATGTATAATAATAATAATTGACTAACTATCATGAGTGTGAGAATACCTGTATAAGATATAACAACTGACACTAATACTATGATAACATGATTACTGAATCTGAATATAATTGATAACATGAGTGACTGTATCTGACAGTCCTAAATCTGATAAAAATATTTGAGTTCTGTATTATATTGAGTTGATTGTATCTGATAGTCCTGAATTCCAAAGAACTATTTGAGTTCTTTTACTAAGACTAATACTGAGATTATAGGAGGTAGTCATCTAACTGATATACCCCAAATAACACATTATAGCTGAATTGGGGTCTAATCTATACCTTGATTGGAAGGGTGAAAATACTGCACAATTGGGAAGGACAACATATGAGTGACCCTAATATAACAGGTAACTCTAGTGAGAATGGTGGGAAAACTCATATAGTACGCTAAGACATCTCATCTACCCTCATATAGTAGGCTATGATGTCTCAACCTATGCTGGCTACATAGTTCTAGAATGCAAGGATTGCTTCTAAGAATCACACCCTCATATAACAGGTGAGTTCCCATCCTTAAGTTCACTCGGTGCTAATTCCAACTCCCCTTTGAATAGACACTGAACATAATTTACGAAACTGAACATGGACTGAGTTACTAAATTTTGTTGACCGATGGAATACTACTGATATCTGACAACTGATTGAGTTCATAAGATCATTAAGATTTTCTAAGTCATAAGACTGTCTGAAGTCTAAGGATCATAGCTTGACTGAAAGTATCATGAAAACATGATATAACTCTAGGGACACAACTAATGTTTCGGGTACAAGTACCCCCAGGACTCGATAGAAGGAAATTGACAAAGCATGACTTGGTTGAATACATAATAATCACCATAATGCATTTACTAAAGCATTTCATCAAACATGTGATAGGCATAAGCTTTTACATACATGGGGATTTCATGACAACATGCTAGTTAGGCACTTTTTCTTAATTTAGGCATTAAATCAAACATATTGTAGGCATGGTACATGTAAACATCATTGTACAACAATTAAACATCATGGTCACATTCGAATTTCATCATTCAAGGTTTTAGTCATAGGTTTGAATGAATCTATATTTATAATAATTAAAACCACATAGAAATTATCACCCAACATGGAGTAGAATTCAATTTCTCATTTATCAACATGAACAAGGACAACCCAATCATGAAATCATAAAGAAAATCCATAACTTGAAGTTGGAAAAGGGATTCTTGGACTTTATGGATAAAAGGAGTTCATGAATTAACACTATATATACCTTAGTTCATGATTTCGTGAAGATTGACGGTGAAACTTTCTCGAAATTGGATCTTCTATGAAAACCCTAGTTTGTTCTTGACAGAAACTTGAGATAAACTAGTATATTTTAGAATAAAAGAGGTTGAATCACGTGTTAAAGGACTTAAATAGGGGTGGAAAATTGACCCTTTTAACCCTGGACGTGTTATTTGATTTCAGTAAAAATTTCCCGAATTGGACCCCTGGCACGATGCGGTGCTATCATGTCGTGTCACTAGAATTTGACAATTGGGAAATTAAGGGATGGTGCGACGCAGGGCCATCACATTGTCACTTCCTTTATGACCTGAAACTTTGGTATGATGTAAGGGAAATCGTGGACCCCTACTAGAATTTTCCAAATGGCATTTCCTCTTGTGGCGCAGCGCGCCATTGACTAATATGGCACTGTTTTATGATGAAACTTGAAATAGTCATAACTTTTGACCCAATTATCAGATTTGGATGAATCTTATATCAATGGAAAGCTTATTGAATTACCCATATGAAAAAAGAGAAAATCATGAAAATTCATCATGGAATAAGTATCATTTAATTTAGAAGCTAATACTAGACATTCTTAAGATGAAATTAGCTAGGAAAAAGTATGGGGTATTATAAGTCATATGATGGGGTATGGGTTAGGTGACCTAGTTATATATTGTATAGTATTGGGTGGTTGAGTTTCTAGAGTGGGTATGACTAGGTGGGTATGAGTCATATGGTTGGTGATGGGTTGTTGGTTTGGTTCTTTCTTCACTTACTCAGAAACTTAGTAACTTAACTTGGATCTAAGTATGAGTGGCTCACCATGAGTCATAAAGATAGGGTACAAGTCGTATAGTCTAACTCATATATTGGATAATTTTCAACCCCTCATAATTCTATTATGGGTACAGGTTAAGGGTACAAGTTGTACGAATAGGTACGGTTTGGCTTGGGTGGTCGTACATTGGACAGTGTTCGGATCCAAAGGGATGCCTAGGGTATGAGTGGTGGATACCACTTGTATGGGGTGTTTGTACCATCCTATTGGGATTTTAAGCAGTTTAATTTGGGGTAATCTGGACATTTCCCTTCTTAACCTCTTAAGGCCCCATAACTTATAACACTCTTGGGACATTATTTAACCTAGTTGTAATCACTCAAAACTCTCTTAAAATACTCTGATATTCTCTCAAGGCTCTTGGGTCAAGAAAGGCTAGGGTTTCATCAATAGGATCAATGTGGGGCTTACTAGGGTGATTTTGTCCATTTTCTTCATAATCTAAGGCATGTTACTTCTACCTCATTGTTAGTTCTAACAAAGGACATATTTTATGAATTAGTTTCATGGCATAAATGTTGTATGGTTTGGGTTTTGAAATATATCTTGGGGTTATTGGCTATAATGGTTGGTTATGGTTTTCCATGTCTTTTACTTATGGTTTTCATATTATTATGATCGTTTGAACATTTGGTTACATGGGAATGGTTAATTGGTACTTGGTATTGTCTTTGGAAATACTATTCCCCCAACATATTTGATAAAATTCCTTTGAGAATGTTTTTGGTTAAATTGTTAGAGTATCATTGAACTATGAATGGTATGACTTGGTAATAGAACCTTAAATGGTATAAATGGTTGGTAATGGTTAAATGGTAAGGTATTGGTGGTTATAGTTGTTATAATTAAAAACCTTATGGGGTATAAGGGAATCCCCTAAGCAAACATAATAATGATCACTTGTGAGGTAAATGGGATTCCCCCAAGTCTATTTAATAATGTAATCTATAGGTACATTTGAATATCTTATCCTTAAAAATATTGGCTAAGGACATTACCTACAAGCTATAGTCGGTATGAAGATACCACTACTTGTATCCTTGATTAATAATAAATGGAATAGTGGTTTAGTTGTGTGATAAAGGTTTTAATTGGGCAATAATTGCGGAGTGTGATAGCTAATCGTGAAGGAATGAGACAAATGGGCGAACACTGGAAACTTATGTTTGCCGACATGAAGATTGGTCATGCCGACCATATATGATACTTATGAGTTACACGGGAATCCCCTAAGCATAATTGTATGTATGTATCATGGAAAGAAAAAGGTACTTAAGAATCCCATACTCCTATGGTATCTGTGGTTCATGTGGCAATATGGATCGAGGCTCGTTCAAGGGGTTACACTGGACCATGTAGCCCGTGGGTGGTTCTAGGATGGTTAAGCTTCACATACCCAGGTTGATGGTTTTAAAAGCATGCTAAACCTAGTTCCCTTTCCCGGCATAGATTATATTTATATATGGTTGTATATGCATATAGTTGTTTACTTGGTTTTAAAGGATGGTTTTATTTTATCCTTGTACTTAGTACTTTCTAGCATTCACCCACTAACCCATCTTTGGGCTTCTATATCCCCATGTGATGTAGGAACTGACTATTCTACTCCTCTTGCTTAGTGGTTAAATTGGGATTAGCTTGGTTGGATTGAAATGGTGAGATTCCATATTTTAGAAGGCTTTATTTCATGTCATGGATGTTTTTACATACTTTGGTTATTTCATAGACATTGGTTTTAGTTATGGTTAGGGGTATGTCCAAACCATATATTTTTTTACTATTGATTAGAGGCTTTGTGGGACTACTATAGGTTGGTATGGGCGGTGTCAACAGTGGTTTCAGCCTTAGTATTGACATTGGTATTGGGGCTGATACTATTTGACTGTATTTATGATTGTTCCATCCTTTTATGTTATGGACTCGTATTTGGTTATTATTTTGGTTTTGGTATGGTTATTGGTTGGGTATTGGATAGATGGACTTTATTGGGTTGGTCATGTTTATGGACCCATCCCAGAGTCTGGAATTGTACAAAAACTCTATCTTGATATATGTTCAATTTCACCTAACTCACTGTACGTATTTCGAGATTGGGTTGGGTGCTGGGGGTGGTCCCTTGTCCTTGTTGGACTTAGGATGCCCATTACGACAAGTCCCCGGTTTGATTCCTGTCATTATTAGCTAATCTATTCATTTTGAAATCACAACCTATAAATGATTTCTAGAACCATCATAACTATCCATTCTAAGCTCCTTCCCTATTTTATGTAAATGATTATATAGCCCACAGACTACTATACAATCTACAAGTCTTGCTAAAACATCAGTCAATCACTATAAAAGGGCAAACCACCCCCAGTCAAAGGTCATACAACTAAAACTTGCTGCTACATAAGGGGTCACATAAGACAAAGTAGACCCAGGATTATGTAACAAATACCCATCACGGGAGAAAATCTATAACATACCCGTAACAACATCTGGTGAAGCCTTTGAGTCATGGTGAGTAGACAAATCATACAATTCGTTATCACTCCTACCTACCCCGGGAGCATTCCCTTTAATAACTAGGGTAAAGATGTAGAAACTGGGCCCTTAATGCCCCAAAATGTCGCCTTCCCTGGGGCGCAATCCTTGAAAAAGTGACCCGGATAGCCACAAGTGTAGCACAATTAACTACCTGACTGACACCTTTCTGGATGATTCCTCCCATATTTACTGCAACATGGGTATGACCTAAAGGTTTGAGCCACACTTTCTTAAGATTGGGTACCTTGCATTCTCGATCCGTTGTTAGACTGGATGTTGCGCAATTGTTCATTTTCTATGGGTTTGGTTGCTGGAGCGCTAGCTGAAGACGGAGCATTTCTTCAAAATTTTATATTTGACCATTGCTTTCCCTATTTGTCATCTTGCTACTAACTAACATTCTGGTTTGCAGACTTTGCCTTTTAGCCTGCCTTTCTTTATCCTGTAATTCTGCCTGCCTCTTTTTTTCCTCTTCTACCTGTTGAATAAACACTGTTAGCCTGGATATATCCATGTCCTTGTTTGACATTTCCCCCTTACATTCCAACACCAAATAATACAAAAGGATGGATGGAAATTTCCTTTTACGAGCCCTTATGTTGCCCACTAACTATGGAGCATAACAAGACAACTGGGTGAATTTTAATGCATATTTTTTGACGCTCATCTTCCCTTGCTTTAGATCAACAAGTTCCTCGGCCTTCGCCTTCCGCAATTCCTAGGGGAGGAAATAATACAGGAATGCCTCTAAAAACTCCTCCCACACAATAGGTGTAGAGCCCTCACCCCTCAACTTTTCCTATTCCTCATACAACTGGTTGGCTATGTCCTTCAACTTATAGGCCGTCAATTCTACTCCCTCAGTAATACTAGTATGCATGACTCTGAATATTTTCTCCATTTATTCAATGAAACCTTGAGTGTCCTACTCAACCTTGTTACACGTAAATGTGGGTTGGTTCAGCCTCATGAACTGGCCAACTTGAGCGATTTCATAGGAACCAGGCATGAAAATCATAGCGATAAATCATCGGGACAGAGAAGCCATAAGTTTAGCAATCATATGGATGGATTGGTAGAACTCAACATTTGAGACCTCTCTTTGAGGGGACTGGATATGGTTAACATCAGACCGAGTAGCCTGAGGTGGGATAGTCTGGACTAGAGGAACCCTGGAGTAGAAGTGAACTCTAGGGTACGGGCTCTATAGAGGGTCTGCATCCCATGATTAGGGTGGATATCATCAGCATATGTGTTCTGCTCATTGGATATACGGGGAGGCATGGTCGGAAATATAGGAAATCATGAGTTAGGGAACATTTGGACTCTATAAAATGGACTAGAACATGAGGAAAAGAGAAACATTCCTAAATTCCTTGTAGTTTCATCCTTATAAGTGTGGCACTCTACACACCTATAAAAAGGACTCTACTCGACACGACTTCGTAGATACCCAGGGATCCCAAACCATGCTTTGATACGTAGTTTGTCATGACCCGATCCAAGGCTCTGTCCCCGATGGGCATCCCAAACCATGAAGGTTCGAGAGACCCCTTAGCATGTAATCATAAGCATAAGTCATATGAAATGGAAGTGTGAAAGATAAACTAGAAACATGATAGTCCCGTAATAAAAGTTAAAACTTCAAAACATCAAACCATAAGAAAACCCAAATCCAATCTAGAACATTCTACGAAGCCTTTACTGAGCTAAATATAGTAGTCTTTCTAAACCGGGATAAGGCCCCCCGTTGGACCATAAAACTAAAAAGGAACCAACACATGGGAAAGATGCCTTCCAAAGTAAGAGAGGCTCACAAACTTTGAATGTGTGATATTAATCAACCGGTTAGCGAGACCACGGGACTGAGCCTCAAACCCTAAAATATAGGGGGTTAGTACTCGAAAGTAATGGTATGCAGAATAATCCAAAAATATAACATATAGTTTTATACAACTTAAGTGAGAGTATTTTGTTGGGGGGCTATATTTTCGATATTATCAGCAAGCCTAAGTGTTAATTTTTCATTTTCATGATCTGTTTGTTGAATTTTCAGTTTCATGTTTGGTTGGTAATATGGTTGCATGAAATAAAAGTCCATTCATGTTGGCACCTTATTGTACATATGTGGATGACAACTGATGGTGGAAAAATTGTATTTTTTTTGTATAAGTAATTCCTCTTACCAAGTGGCAAAGTGCTGTGAAACCATGTGTGACTCTGTTAATGGCATTAGAAGTTAGTAATAAAGCAAAGCCTAGCTATGTGATCGAGAGTTAGGTGTTGAATCCCACAGGGAATACTGTGTTCACAAAGTATTATGACTGTTATTAGACTGTTGATCTAAGTCTCCAAAATAAAGGGGGTTTGGAAATGTTAATGGTGTTCTTTTGCATTAATGTTACACAAAATCCCAGCTACTGAGAGTAAATTTAGATGTAATTCCAATGAGAAGAAATCAACTAGATATATGCTAACCAAGATGTTTAAACAATGAAGGTTGTGAGTTTGTGTTCGAATTCTAACTTATGTTTCCAATTACAAGAATTATTGAATTCTAAAGATTACCCACGTGTTTCTCAACCTGATGAGTATATCACCATTTACTTCTCTTGAACTTAAAGGAATCATACATTATTCAATAACATTCTCACGAGGGTTGATCTTGGTAAGGGATCAACCCTTTAACCCAAAGGGTAAACCTATAAAGCTCATGTGAATTTCTTTTTTCCCCAACACCCACTTTCTTGTCAGACAAGTGGAGTTCATGGGCTCATTTCTCAAGTTTGCAACCAAGAGATGCCATTAAAATGAAGAAAGATTCAAGTAATTTCTATAGATGTTAGAAAACAAACCCATTCATAAACCCAAAATAGTTCTCTACATCAAGTCTCCCATAACCCTAGTTATGGGAGTTTAGCTACTCATCTCCATGTCAGAAATAAAAGTTATATTGATGTTCATAAAGAACTTCAAAAGAGTACTTACAGAAGTCACAATATTGTTCTTCTCGATCTTTGATGGAAAATATGAAAACTCATAATCACGTCTCAATCTCTAGATTCAAATCTCAATGAAAAGTAGTACAAAGCTCTCAATAGAAGAGAAAGTATGAAACTGAAAATAAAAGATACGGAATAAACCCTAATACTTGGTATTTATATGATTCCAGAACTGGGGTTTTACAATTCAAACTTAGATTCTCCACATTTTGGTAGATGGGTCAAGCGACGGTCCATCACAGGTCTTATGGTTCATTGCCTACATCATCGCAGGGTGTCTAGTAACTCCATGTTTTGCTTCTCGGTGATGGGTCAAGTGATGATCCATCGCAGGTCTGATGTTTCATCACCTGCATTATTGCAGGGTGTCTAGTGACTCCATATTTTACTTTTGGACGATGGGTAGTGAGATGGCCCATCGCAAGGTCAACGGTTCATTACCTGCATCATCGCAGGACTTCCTATAATGATGCCTTTTGTATTATGGCAATGGTTCACATCGATGATTCTTCGCACGGCCGATTGTCCGTCGCCTTGACTATCATAGGCCATCCAGAGTCTATGCCTTATGCTTTTTATCGATAGTTTAGACTGATGGATCATCGCAAGGTCGATGGTACATTGTCTAAGTCGTTGTTGCTCAATTTGCCTTTGTTTTGCTCAAATTGTAGAAGTTATCCTTCACACTCAGTCCTTACCCTGAAATCACTGAAATACAATGTTAAATACAACAATGGTTGCTTGAAAACACACAATTATCCTGAGGAAAAGGCCTAAAATGTTTTGTCAAATTTCGGAACATCAAACACCCTCAACTTAAGGTAATTACTTGCCCTCAAACAACTCAAAACCAGGATAAATCATTCCATTACCCATTTGGTTATGCCATTTCAACACACATGGATCCACTATTGGCATTAAATACTAATCAACATATTTATAGCTATAAATACAACACCCGAAGAATTAAATAGAACAGATATAACTCAACATGCCCTCACAACCAAAGAAATCTACCTCACACCACATAGTTAAATTGTGGACAAAACTAAGCTTCTTACTCTAAAAAAGGAAGTTGCCAACACAGTGTACACCTATAAACTTGCCCTTATCATCTAATGTTCTCTTACAATTGACTAGCTAAGATCAAGAAGGACTTGCTAAGGTTTTTAATGAGGTTATAGGCTCGGTGAAGGTCCTTAATTCAAGTAAGTAATTACCAAATAAGGTAAATATAGTGAAATTCTTGTACTTTAAGTCACTTACCTAAATAAATAACCTTCACCGAGCCTAAAACCTCATTACAAACCTTAGAAATTCCTATTTGATCTTAGTGAGCCAATTATAAGAGAACATTAGATAAGAAGGGCAATTTTATAGGTGTACGCTTAGTTTTTTCCACGATTTAACTGTGTGATGTGAGGTGGACTTCTAAAGCTGTGAGGGCATGTTAAGTTATATCTGTTCTATTTAGTTCTTTGGGGTGTTGTATCTGTAGCTATAAATGTGATGACTAGTAGTTAACCAAATAGGTAGTGGAATGATTGTATGATTGTGTTGGTTTATTGTGAACTGTCCATCATGATATTGTTCATATATGTATCCCAGTGTTTAGTTTCTTGAGGACAAGCAATTACCTTAAGTTAATGGTGTTTGATGTTCTGGCTTTTGACAAAGAATTTTTGTCCTTTTCCTAAGGCTAATTGTGTGTTTTCAAGAAACCATTGTTGTATTTAACATAATATTTTAGTGTTTTCAAGGTAAGGATCGAGTGTGAAGTATAACTTGGACAATCTGAGCAAAACAAAGGCAAATTGAGTAGCGACGGCTCAGGCGTCAGACGGTCGACCTTGCGATGATCCATTGGTCTAAACGGTCGATAAAAAATAGAAGGCATAGACTCTGGACAGCCTACAATGGTCCAGGCGATGGACCATTGGCCTTGCGATGAACCATCGGTGTGAACCATCACCATAATACAGAAGGCATCATCACTGGAATTCCTGTGATGATGCAGGTGATAAACCATTGACCTTACGATAGGCCGTCGCACTACCCGTTGTCCAAAAGCATAACATGGAGTCACTGGACACCCTAAAATAATGCAAGCGACGGAACGTTAGACCTGCAATGGACCTTCGCTTGACCCATTACCAAGAAGTAGAACATGGAGTCACTGGACACCCTGCTACGATGTAGGCGAGAAACTCTTGGACCTGCGATGGACCGTCCTTTGACTTGTCGACCAAAATGCGGAGAATCTGAGTTTGAATATTAAAACCCCAGTTCTGGAATCATATAAATACCAAGTATTAGGGTTTATTCCATATTTTTTTTCTTCAGTTTCATACTTTCTCTTCTATTGAGAGCTTTGTACTACTTTTCATTGAGATTTGAATCAAGAGATTGAGATGTTATTATTAATTTTCATATTTTCCATCAAAGATCGAGAAGAACAATATTATGACTTCTGTAAGTACTTTTCTGAAGTTATATATAAATATCAGTATAACTCTGATTACTGATATGGAGATGAGTAGCAAAACTTCCATAACTAGGGTTATGGGAGCCTTGATGTAGAGAACTATATTTGGGTTGTGAATGGGTTTGTTTTCTAACATACATCATAATTTCATGAATCTTTCTTCATTTTAATGACATCTCTTTGTTGCAAACTTGAGAAGTGTGCGCATGAACTCCACTTGTTTGACAAGAAAGTGGATGTTAGGAAAAGAAGTGATTCACATGAGCTTCATAGGTTTACTCTTAGGGTTAACGGGTTGATACCATAGCAGGATCAAGCCTCGTGAGAGTGTTATTGAATAATGCATGAATCCTTTAAGTTTAAGAGAAGTAAAGGGTGAAATACTTATTTCATTGAGAAACACGTGGGTAATTTTTAGAATTCAATAATTCTTTCAATAGGATACATAAGTTAGAGTTCGAACACAAACTCAAAACCCTGATTGTTTGAACATCTTGGTGAGCATAATCTAGTTAATTTCTTCTCATTAGAATTACATCTAATTTTACTCTTTGTAGTTGGGCTTTTGTGTAACATCAATACAAAAGAATAACGTTAACATCTTCAAACCCCCTTTATTTCGGAGCCTTAGATCAACAGTCTAGTAACAATCACAATACTTAGTGCACATGCTATTCCCTGTGGGATTTGACACCCAACCCAACACCCTTAACTTAAGGTAATTTATTATCCTCAAGCAACTCAACACCGAGATACTTATATGAACAACATCATGATGTGAAGTTCACGGTAAAACCAACACAATTATACAATTATTCCACTACCCATTTGTTTATTCCATTTTAACACAAATGGATCCATTATTGGCATTAACTACTAATCAACACATTTATAGCTACAGATACAACACCCCAATGTACTAAATTGAACACATATAACTCAACATGCCCTCACAGCCAAAGAAGTCCACCTCACATTACAAAGTTAAATCGTGGACAAAACTAAGCTTCTCACTCTTTGAAAAGAAGTTGCCAACACAGTGTACACCTATAAACTTGCCCTTATCATCTAATGTTCTCTTATGATTGACTCGCTAAGATCAAGTTGGACTTGCTAAGGTTTTAATGAGGTTTTAGGCTCGGTGAAGGTTATTCATTTGGGTAAGTGACTTAAAGTACAAGAATTTCACTCTCTTTACCCTATTTGGTAGTTACCAGAATTAAGGACCCTCTCATTCAATCACAGTTATTCTTCAGCACTCTTATCATAACCTGATTTTTTTTTGAGAACACAGCATCAGCTATCCTCAACTTATGCTGATACAGAATACTGAGGTACAGAATATCTATTTAGATTTCTAACTAGACCAGGGTCGGATGCTACTATTCATATTACTTTCAACTCAACCTCCTAGGCTACTGAGAATCCAGCAGTAGCCACCCTCAAATTAGGAAATTTGCCTAAATTAAAGTGCATAATGTCGACAATTGGACCAGGGCCAAAGCTAAATGCTTAACACCTTCTAGAGAGTGGATCAAACTTATTTAGACAAAAAAACATTACCACAGCTCAAAAAGGTTGACAAAGGGAACACAATTTTTTTGGTGGTTCAATCATTTGGCTAAGTGGACTAACAATAAAAGAAGACCTACTATCCTCTCCTAATGAGTCAAAACATACGAAAACATCTGATGAATCGGGTAAGTTCTAGGTGTAACACTTATGTTGGGATCCCGATCACATTGCTACGCTTTGCTTTATTACGAACTTCTAATGTCATTAACGGAGTCACACATGGTTTCACAACACTTTTCCACTTGTTAAGAGGAATAAATTATACAAAAAAATAAAAAAAATGTAATTTTCCCACCATCAGTTGTCATCCATATATGTACAATAAGGTGCCAACAAGAATGGACTTTTATTTCATGCAACCATATTACCAACAAAACATGAAACTAAAAATTCAACAAATAGAACATGAAAATAAAAAATTAACACTTGGAAATGCCGATAATATTGGTAACACAGCCCTCTAACAAGTACATTCACCCTAAAAAATGTTTTGTTCTCAAATGCATAATGTGTTAAGTACAAAAGATGGGAAAATACTTGTCGTACCTCTTAGTTGATCTGAGGCATCAGTGAAGTGTGGGGAGGTGCCAACGTCCTCACCAAGTGCAATGTTGACTCCCATGGTGATGGGAGTACTCAAAATCTCTCCCTCCAGAGTCGGAGGTAGCACATCTCTGACAGGGTCTGAAATTTGCCCCCTGATTGGGGCTGAAATAGTGGATACTCCAGCTGCTTTGTCTTGAAGCCTTTTCTGCTACTTTTCTTCCCCTCTCCTTGCTTTTTTACTATCTACTATATCTGGTGATCTTTGAATTATTTAGGTGACATGGCTGCCAGTCTTCGCTTCTTCTTTTCTTTCTTAGTATGTTTTCAGTCTTCTTGTCTGATTCTGATACCTTCTTACCTTTTTCCTTGATTGGACGCCCAAATAATTCCATAAGACCTTCATCCTCATCACGAGCAACCTCGAAAGGATCGAATATGGTATGCTATGGCTGCTGACTTATCTTATCGACATCTTCCCGGAGTTATCTAACCTTCTCAATTACTTTAGCAAAATCACAAATAGACATTTCATCCAACTTTTTGTTTATGCACTCTTCCATGTTGTCCTTGCATAGTTGGACATTTTTGAAATGGCTTAATGCATCCTCCACAATTTTCTCCACAAAGGGTCTGAAATCTTTCCCCTAAATTCCTATCTACTTTTTGACCTTTTTGATGGTTCGCACAGTTTTTGTAAAGTTATCAGGGTTCAGCTTGTACTCGAAAGTTTGGGGTGGGATAGATGCAGAGTCTGGGGTCCCACCTATATGCATAGAAGCTGAACCTCTAGAGGTGGTAGGAGGCACATACATAGTCAAAGGTTTTGGCATACTTGTAGGAAAATCTGATGGTTTGGGCACCGATGTTGACTGAGTTTGTTGGATTGGAGGTCTGTTGATTCGTAAATCAAATCTCGAGTCATCCTTCATCTTTTTAATGTCCTTCTTGTGCAGTGCTGGGACCTCATTGTCTATTCTACTGATCAAAGGAACTTTGGCCTTTATGCAAAACTCAGTGATAAGGCATGGAAATGGCATTGCATTATGAGTCTTGTGAGCACAGAAAAACAACTCATCAGAAATGATGTGCCCAAAATCTACGGTCAACCTTTCTATCAAAGCGGCAAAAATTACATCTCTAGTGCTCTCTAAACAATCATCACCACCTATTGGCATAAGTCTTAATCGCACAATCGACCACCAAAACTTGGCCTTGAAACATAGTGATCTCTTCGATATTTTTTCATGAGGGTCAAGAAACTATGAAGTCTCGCCCCCATCTGTCAGTATCTTGGCTAACCATGGACTTTGTTGCCCATGAAAATATCTGATGTTCTAACTCTAGAATATCCTCTGGTATCTGATAGTCAGGCCCAAATAGAAATCAGTTCAAAGTCCTCTCAGAAATATCAAGGTCGACTCCTCTCACAGGAATCGTATCAAGCTTGTCCATATCGACAGTCGATGAACCTTTAGGGCAATCCTTCTCTAGAAATTCCAAGTAGTTGGCAAAAAATTCATGAACCAAGTTTAGTTGGTAAAGTCTAAGTGGCTTGCTCATCCAGGATAACTCATATGCATTGAAATGACGCTCAAGTTCTGCATACTCATACAGGGTTGTTGTAATGATCTAGTGCTCCTAAAATATTATCCTTTTGATAGGCAACCTATCCGTTACTGCCATCCATTTGTAGAAAATGTCACGGGCACCTGCTATTTTTCATCTTATGGCTTCCCTTAGTTGTTGATCCTTGTATAGAATCATATTTGGATCCTCTTGTTCGGTTACCTCTTCTTGAATGAGGTTAGAAGTTTCAACTGCCACCTTGAGTGGAATTGAAATAGAGGTACTGCTGCTGCTACTTTTCACTACCTTATCAGACGAGAAGGATGAAGAAACTACCCATTGACTTTGCCGAGTGTTATGGGCTGGTACGTCAGACTAGGCAACTTGTCCTCTACCCCAGCCTCTATTTTGTGGTAATTTTAGAGCCATGGTACCTACAGATGCAAAATTTATCAAAATACAATTTTAAATCAGAGAAAAGAAATTTTAATGATTAGAGACGGTTAAAGGCGACGGTCCGTCGACCCCAACCGCCGGGGTCGTTCCAGTAGCTCTTTTGCTGTAAAATGTGTAATGATCCAATGCGATGGTCCATCGAGTATGTGATGGTCCACCATGTATACCATCAACTGTAACTGGCAAATGCAACTCACATTGTGGCATTTTGTCTAACACCTTGCGTGCATCTCATGTAAGGGTGAATTTTACAATATTTTGATCAATAATACCTCACCCTAACTTGCCATTCTTGGTCCATGCGTTACTCAGACTTCCCCTAGGATAGTACATGCAATACTTCAACTAACATCAATAACATACCAATAAAATTTGCAAAAGAAATAACTTTGAGGCACCGGGTTGTTTTCACCTATTTGATTTCTCATCATGGTAAAGAAAAGGATAGGAGAATTCATACCTAATTGCTGTAGTATTGAATCACTAATTGGTATTGAACAATACACTTTGAACAGTTAGATAAAGATTTTATTTAGTGAAGTGAGCCAATGACTTGTGATGAGAAAATGAAAAAGGAGGGAGTAGCATTTAAATAAAAAGGAAAAAAGGGGAGTTAAGAAGTTAGAAGGAAGAATAAAACGCACAGGTGCATTGAACAGGCGGGAGTTACTTAATTCTTCAAATTATGAATTTCAAACCATTCAGATCAGATAAGAATAAAAAGTTTGGCTATTTAAACTTATCTGACTCGACCCACATAACTAGGGTTAAGTGCGACGGTGAAATTGATGGTCCGTCGAGTATGCGATAGTCCGTTGGACATCCCGTCGTGACTATCCAGTGAACTAACCTTTGAATCAATCTACGATGGTTCAAAAAAGGGTTCATCAAGCATGTGATGGTTAATCAGATAATTCCGTCGCTACTTTTCCAAATTCTTGGTTTCTGGACATGGTTGCAATGATTGCCCGCGATGGTCCGTCAATCTTGCGATGGTTCATCGGGTGATCTGTTGGTCATGCGTTACTCTTTTAGCTTCTGTTTACTTTGCATTGTTGAACCTGCACACATCCACAACCCTTCAGATTGCATAAATCAATAAAACAAACAACTAAATAACTTAAATAAATGCTATAAAACAACTTAATGTGGGTTGCCTCCCACTAGCGCCTGATTTATCATCATGACATGACTTAGTGATCTCGATTACCCAGACTTCATCAAGATAGAAAGTTGTGATTCTTTTTATCGAGTCTTTTGGATCAATATAAAGTTTGACTCATTGCCCGTTCACTTTGAAGACACTTCCATCTTCATTTTCAAGTTCAACTACTCGAGATGAGTACACTTGACTAACTTTAAACGGGCTCAACCACTTGGACTTAAGTTTATTTGGGAACAGTTTGAGCTTGGAGTTGAATAGAAGTACCAAGTCACCTTTCTAATATTCTCTCTTTTCAATTCTGCTAACATGGTATTTCTTCATTTATTCCTTGTATAGGTTAGCTCTCTTATACGCTCCGAGATGGAACTATCCATATCATGAAGCTGTCCTAGTCTCATATTTGCCATCTCATTCCAGTTTAAATTCAGACACTTCAGTGTCCACAGTGCTTTATGCTCTAGCTCAACCGGCAAATGGCATGCCTTGCCATAAACTAATTGGTATGGAGACATGCCAATAGGTATCTTGAAAGCTGTTCTATATGCCTATAATGCATCGTCCAGCTTTCTAGACCAATACATCCTACTAGCATTCACAGTCTTGGAAAGGATAGCCTTGATTTCCCTTTTGGATATTTCCACTTGGCCACTTGTTTGCGGGTGATATGGCGTTGCTACCTTATGCTGATTAACTCTATATTTTGCTAAGGAAACTCTGAATATCTTGTTGCAAAAGTACAATCCTCCATCACTTATGATGATACGTGGTAGCCCAAAGCGAGAGAAGATATTTCTCTTTAAAAATGCAACAACCTGCTTTTCTTCATTATCCGCCAGAGCTACATCCTCAACTCATTTTGACACGTAGTCAACAACAAGAAGTATGTACTTTATTCCAAATGAGATCATGAAGGGCCCCATGAAATCTATGCCCCACACATCAAATAATTCTAGCTCCAGTATTTTAGACATTGGTATCTCGTGGTGCTTTCAGATGGACCCTTGCCTTTGACATTGGTCACATCTTTTCACGAACTCATAAGCATCCTTGAACAAAGAGGGCCAATAGTAGCCACTCTGAAGCACTTTCCTTGCAGTCCGATCACCTGCGTGGTGACCTCCAACCGGGGAAGTATAGCTTGTTTCCAATACACTTAGAATTTCTACTTCTGGGATGCACCGTCTAATAATAGCATCTGCACATCTCTGAAAAATATACCACTCATCCCAGAAGTAATGGGTCACATCATGAAGAAACTTTTTCCTTTGATGAAAGGAAAGATTTTATAGTACCACCTCACTTACCACATAATTCACGAAGATAGCATACTAAGGGACTTTTTAGATCACTATAGCCGATACTTTCTTATCAGGAAAGGAATCATCAATCTAAAGATCATATTTTACTACTTGCTCACCTTCGATTCTAGATAAGTGATCGGCCACTTGATTCTCAAATCCCTTACGATCCTTAACCTCGAAGTCAAATTCCTGAAGTAGCAATACCCTCCAGATCAACCTTGGTTTAGCATCCTTCTTCGCCATTAGGTATCTCAAGGCAGCATGGTCAATATGTACCACTACCTTGGTACCTAGCAAATATCCCCGAAACTTCTCAAAAGCATACACCACTCCTAGAAGTTCTTGCTCTGTGACTGTGTGGTTTTTCTGAGCTCTATTCAGTGCTTTGCAGGTATAATAAACTAGATGAAATAATTTTTCCTTTCTTTTCCCCAACACAGCTACAAGGGAAACACCACTTGCATCATATATTATCTTAAACGATTTTGACCAGTCCGATGCAACAATGATAGGGACCTCAACCAGCTTCCTCTTAAGGCATTCAAATGCCTTAATGCAATTAGCCTCAAAGAAGAACTTAGTTTCCTTCTATAAAAGTTTGGAAAGTGGATTTGCAATTTTAGAGAAGTCTTGTATAAACCTCCGGTAAAAGCCAGCATGTCCAAGGAAACTATGCACCCCTTTCACTGAGATGGGAGGTGGTAGCTTCTCAATAACCTCTACCTTGGCTCGATCGACCTCAATCCTTTTTTCTTAAATTTTGTGCCCGATAACAATGACCTCCTTGACCATGAAGTGGCATTCTCCCAATTAAGCACAAGATTGAATTCTACACACCTCTGCAAAGCCTTACTCAAGTTGTCCAACCACAGCCCAAATGAATCTCCAACCACAAAAAAATCATCCATGAACACATCTAAGGTGTCCTCAACCATATTCGAGAAAATAGACATCATACACCTTTGAATGCAAAACCCAAATGACATTGCATAACCCAAACGACATTCGGTTGAATGAAAAAGTGTCATACGAACATGTGAACGTTTTCTTCTCCTGATCTTCAGGAGCAATACAGGTTTACTTATAGCCAAAATGTCCATCCAAGAAGCAATACCACCCCCTTCCCGCCAATCGATCAAGCATTTGATCCATGAAGGGAATTGAGAAGTGGTCTTTTAAAGTCTTTGAGTTTAGTTTTTGTTAGTCCATGCAAACTCTCCAACCAGTCACAGGCCTGAGAGAAATCAACTCATTCTTTTCATTTACAACAATAGTCATGCCTCCTTTCTTGGGCACACATTGAACTGGGCTCACCCATTTACTATCAAAAATTGGATAAACCAGTCCTTTATCTACCTACTTAATAATTTCCTTCTTAACCACCTCTTGCATTGGTGGGTTAAACTAGCATTGATGCTCAATGGTAGGAGTACATTCTTTCTCAAGTTGTATCTTATGAGTATATATGCCAGAAGGAATGCCAATAATATCAACAATAGTCCAGCCTATTGCTCTTTTGTATCTTTGAAGCACCAAAATAAGTGCTTCCACCTGCTACTCACCCAGGTCAGCCACAATAATAATAGGTAGTATGTTCCCACTACGCAGGAACACATACCTCAAATGACTGGGTAATTCTTTCAGCTCCAAGACAGGTGGTTCTTCTATAGAGGCTTAGTAGGTGAACTAGGATGATTTTTGAAGTCCAAGTCCAACTTCTTAAGGAAATATAAGTAAGACCTCATGACCGTTAAGGCACAGACAGTATCCTTATAATCTTATATACCATCCTGATCAAAATTCTTCAACACTGCAGCCAAGGTTTCAATAGCAAATTTCTCTTCTATCGGAACTTCCTACTCCTCCTATAATAGACATCTACAATGGAAAACACACTCATTTCTTTCTGTTGCTTCATTGATTGGCACACATCACATTGCACCACTTCATCATTCAGCCTAAATAAGAGCTCATTAGCTTGAAAATCAATCAGCACACTTCAAATTGTGAGGAAAGGTTGACCCAAGATTATAAGCACCTAGAAATCCACCTTACAATCCAGAATAATGAAATCTGCAGGAAATATGAAACTAGTAACCTTCATCAATACATCATACAAAATACCAACAGGCCATTTGACAGACATCTCCACCATCATGAGTTGCATGTTAGTGGGTGTGGGATCTCCCAAACCCAACTTTTTGTAAATAGCTAGCGATATTAGATTGATGATAGATCCTAGGTCGCACAGACTTTTGAAAAGTCAAGAGGTCCAATAGTGCATGGGATAGTAAATGCTTCCAGATCTGCCTTTTCCAACACCAGAGACCTTACAGAAATAGCACCACAATGATACAAATTGTCCATCGGCTCAAAACTAACCAACCAATTCTTTGTGACGAGGCCTTTCATAAACTTTACATACCCAGGAATTTGCTCTTATGCCTCCATAAGTAGTAGATTAATCATCAACTGCTTCAACATAGCCACGAATTTGCTGAACTTGGTGTTGTCATCTTTCTTTTTCAACTGATAAGAAAATGGAGCAAATGGCTTTGGAAGAGTGGTAACCACCACTTCAGCCTCCTTTCCTTTATTATTCTTCAACTCATCAACCTACTGACTATTGGATGATGTGTTATCAATAACCTCATCTGATTTCTTAGACTTTATCAAATGATAAATCTCTGCTTCTTTAACATCATCGGCTATAATATCAACTATAGGCTTACCTACAAAAGGTCCTGCCAATACCTTACCACTTCTAGTAATAATAGCCATGCAAGAGCCATTATTTCGCGGGTTCTTAATGGTGTCACTTGGCAATGTTCTAGTCTTCCTATGATTTAAAGCTGTCGAGAGCTAGCTTATTTGTTGCTCCAACTACTTGATATAGGTAGAATGCCCGTTCACCAACTCACTCATAGAAGATAAATTGCTCTTCATGGTAGTCACTGCAGAGTTGGTAGCTTTAACTACCTTTAATAATTTCTCCATCATGTCCTTCATGGACATCTTGCCAGAGCTAGTTGTAGCACTATCTCTACTTCTGGGAGGTACATTAGTCCACTTCTATCATTCTTAACTTTCCAATTTCCTTGCTCCCTATCCTTATAACAAGCCTTATCGTAGTAGTTTTGATTTTGATTTCCTTGGCTATTACCACCAAACCGCCTGATTATTCAAATAGCTAGCCTTTTCTACCTAATCAAAATCATCTCTACCTTTAGCTGGAACAGGCTTCACTTTTTCAGTCTTTATAGACAATAGATGCTTGGTCAATAGATCCATTTGCGTCTTTAAGTATGCCATGTCTTAATCACATTTTTTCTCTTTATTATGGTGTTCTGCAGTCAAGACAACAGATACAGTAGGTCTTGCTACCATAGAATTCCTGGTATGTTAAGCTCTACTTTGTTTGTTCATCTGATCAAGCATCTTCGATGCCTCCTAAAAGTTGAGATCCACAAATGATCCCCCTACAGCATTATCAACAACTGGCTTCGTAATAGAGTTCAAAGCCTAATAAAGAGTCTCCATCAGATGAATATCTGTTATATTATGATTTAGACACTGTGTCAGCTTCTTTTTGACCACTTCCATGTCTCATGAAGGGCTTCGGTTGGGAGCTACCTAAAGTTGCTGATCTCGTCCCTCAATTGTACCCTTTTGGAAGGTGGAAAGAACCTTCAAGGAAAGCCTCTTTCAATTGCCTCCAGTTTGGTATCGAATCGGGCATCAGCTCATTAAGCCACAGTGTTGCCTCTTAAGATAGAGACAATGAAAATAAACACAGGTGGATGGCATTCTATCCTACTCCCGAGTTATCAAAGGACTTGCAAATAGTGACAAAATTCACTAAATGCATATTGGGATCACACCCCCTTTACGTGAAGGAGTTGGATCATTATACTAATAATATTGAACTTTGCTCTTGGTGCTATAGGTGGAGGAATAATAACTTTAGTGGCACCAGCTCTGTCCATTTTATCTTCATCATTATTTAGATCAAATTAAACCACTTGACGATCAGGTTTTGCCTTGAAAGGATGGTTTCTGTTCATATTTTTGTTCATCAGTGCTACATTCTCTGCACGCCTTCAATTAGCAGGATCAACAAATCATCATCCCATAAATCATCATCATCAGGGTTAGGATGACGTGCATGCTGGCCATTATTCTACTTATTTAGTTGACCTCTAGCCAATGTGGCTAGTCTCTTATCATCTTGTGGTTCTATCATTCTGCCAATAAGTTGCGGTTCTAGATGTATTGGTTATAACGATGCACCTGATTTCTATGTACTTAGCATACACAACAATTCCCCTATACAAACAAAAACAACAAACAAAAGTAAAATTTGGGAAACTTGACCAAAGGTCAATTAACAAACACAAACTTAATTGACAATCGTATTCCCCAGCAATGATGCCAAAATTTGATACACCTAAATTACAACCCTCTTATGATAGAGTAAGCGGTCGCTGTCAAATATAGAACCCAACTGGGTTGGGTGTCGAATCCCAAAGGGAATACCGTGTTCACTAAGTGTTATGACTGTTATTAGACTGTTGATCTATGGCTCCGAAATAAAGGGGGTTTGGAAATATTTACGGTGTTCTTTTGCATTGATGTTACACAAAAGGCCAGCTACTGAGAGTAAATTTAGATGTGATTCTAATGAGAAGAAATTTACTATAGTTATGCTCACCAAGATGTTCAAACAATCAGGGTTGTGAGTTTGTGTTTGAATTCTAACTTATGTATCCAATTACAAGAATTATTGAATTCTAAAGACTACCTACACATTTCTCAACCTAATGAGTATTTCACCCTTTACTTATCTCGAACTTAAAGGATTCATGCATTACTCAATAACATTCTCACGAAGGTTGATCCTGCTAAGCCATCAACCCATTAACCCAAAGGGTAAACCTATGAAGTTCATGTGAATCACTTCTTTTCTCAACATCCACTTTCTTGTCAGACAAGTGGAGTTCATGGGCTCAGTTCTCAAGTTTGCAACCAAGAGATGTCATTAAAATGAAGAAAGATTCATGAAATTTTGATAGATGTTAGAAAACAAACCCATTTACAACCTCAAAATAGTTCTCCACATCAAGGCTCCCATAACCTTAGTTATGGAAGTTTAGCTACTCATCTCCATGTCAGAAATCAAAGTTATATTGATGTTCATAAATAACTTTAGAAGAGTACTTACAGAAGTCACAATATTATTCTTCTCGATATTTGATGGAAAATATGAAAACTAATAATCACGTCTCAATCTCTAGATTCAAATCTTAATTAAAAGTAGTACAAAGCTCTCAATAGAAGAGAAAGTATAAAACTGAAGACAAAAGATACAGAATAAACCCTAATACTTGGTATTTATATGATTCTAGAACAAAGGTTTTAAAATTTAAACTCAGATTCTCCATGTTTTGGTCAACGGGTCAAGCGACGGTCCATTGCAGCTCCGATGGTTCAGCGCTTGCATTGTTGCAGTGTGTCTAGTCACTCCATGTTCTTCTTGTGGGCGACGGGTCAAGCAACGGTCCATCACAGGTCCAAAGTTCCATCACCTACATTATTGCAGGGTGTCCAGTGAATCCATTTTCCCATCGCAAGATCGACGGTTTGTCGCCTGCATCATTGCAGGACTTCCAATGATGATGACTTTTATATTATGGTGATGGTTCACATAGATGGTTCATTGTAGGAATGATGGTCTATCGCTTGGATCATTGCAGGCCATCCAGAGTCTATGCCTTCTGCTTTTTGTCGAAGGTTTAGATCGACGGATTATTAAGAGGTCGACGGTCCATCACTTGAGCCATCGCTGCTCAATTTGCCTTTGTTTTGCTCAAATTTCCCAAGTTATCCTTCACACTCAGTCCTTACCCTAAAAACAGTAAAATACCATGTTAAATACAACCATGGTTTCTTGAAAACATACAATTATCCTAAGGAAAAGGCCTGAAATGTTCTGTCAAAAGACGGAACATAAAACACCCTCAACTTAAGCTAATTGCTTGTCCTCAAGCAACTTAACATCGTGATACATATATGAACAACATAATGATGGGAAGTTCATAGTAAAACTAACACAATCATACAATCATTTTGGTTATGCCATATCAACACACATGGATCCACTATTGGAATTAACTACTAATCTGCAAATTTTTAGCTATAGATACAACACCCCAAAGAACTAAATGAAAAAAAATATAACTCAACAAGCCCTCACAGCCAAAGAAGTCCACCTCACATCTCACAGTTAAATCGTGGACAAAACTAAGCTTCTCACTCTCTGAAAAAAAGTGCCAACATAGTGTACACCTATAACTTGCCCTTATCATCTAATGTTATCTTATGATTGACTCGGTAAGATCAAGTAGGACTTACTAAGGGTTGTAATGAGGTTTAGGCTCGGAGAAGTTATTTAATTGGGTAAGTGACTTAAAGTACAAGAATTTCACTCTCTTAACTCTATTTGGTAGTTACTTACCATAATTAAAGACCCTCTTATTTAATCACAGTTATTCTTCAACGCTCTTGTCAACACTAGAATTTTTTTTCCTTTTTTTTAGAACACAACACAACCACCCTCAACTTATGTTGATGCAGAATATTGAGGTATACAATAGCTATTTAGATTGCTAACTAGACCAGGGCCGGATACTACTCTTCACATTATTTTCAACTCAACCTCCTAGGCTACTAACAATCCAGTAGTAGCCACCCTCAACTTAGGAGATTTTCCTAAGTTAAAGTGCACAATGTCCACAATTGGACTAGGGGCAAAGCTAAATTCTTAACACCTTCTAGAAAGTGAATCAAACTTATTTGGACAGAAAAACAATACCACAATTCAACAAGGGTTGACAAAGGAAACATAATGTTTTTGGTGGGTCAATCATTTGGCTAAGTGGACTAACAATACAAGAAGGCTTTCTATCCTCTCTTATTGATTCAAAACACACGACAACATCTGATGAACCGGGAAAGTTATAGGTGTAACACTTATATCAGAACTACATAAATACTCACCCACATAGACACTGAGTTAATTTCTATCCTACTAATTTTTGGGATCCCGATCACATAGCTACGCTTTGCTTTATTTCCCAATCACATAGCTAGGCTTTGCTTTATTACTAACTTTAAATGCCATTAACGGAATCACACATGGTTGCACAACACTTTGCCACGTGGTAAGAGGAATTACTTATATGAAAATTAAATAAAAACATAATTTTGCCACCATCAATTGTCATCCACATATGTATAAGCGACGGTCCATTGCTGGTCTAACAGTTCATTGCCTGCATCGTCGCAGGGTGTCCAGTGACTCTATGTTCTACTTCTGGGTGACGGGTCAAGTGATGGTCCATCGCAGGTCTAACATTCCATTGCGTACATCATCGTAGTGTGAACAGTGACTCCATATTCTGCTTTTGGATGATGGGTAGTGCGATGGCCCGTCGCAAGGTCGACGGTTCATCGCCTGCATCATCACAGGACTTCTAATGATGATACCTTATGTATAATGGCAACGGTTTACACCGACGGTTCATCACAGGGTCGACGGTCTGACTCCTGGACCATTGCAAGCCGTCCAGAGTCTATGCCTTCTTCTTTTCATCGATGATTTAGACCGATGGATCGTTGCAAGGTCGATGATTCATCGCCTGAGACATCACTACTCAATTTTCCTTTGTTTCGCTTAGATTGTCCAAGTTATCCTTCACACTCAGTCCTTACCATGAAAAAACTAAAATACCATGTTAAATACAACCATGGTTGCTTGAAAACACACAATTATCCTAAGGAAAAGGCGTAAAATATTCCGTCAAAAGCCAAAACATCATATTTCACAAAGCAATTTAGCATAAGGTAAATGAAAATAGATGGTCATAATTTTGATGAGTTTCAACCATTCTTGTAAAACACTAAATCAACTCTTCGTATTAATTCTAATCTAGATGGTGCACCCTATAAGTCTACAATCACATGGGCTACATGGAATTCACCCTTTACTCGCGGCCAAGACCCTACCCTAAGTTTTCTGCAAGGGCTAGAGTTTCTGATTTTGATTTAAAAGTGCACAAGTCCAACAAATTATCCCCTCTTTCAGGGCACATCCCCTCTTTTAGGGAACATCCCCGTTTTCAGGGCACAATAAATCCCCTATTGACAAAATATGGTTTTGGACAATGAGTTATCTGAACTCATGCCCTCTTTGGGTAATCATTCAACTCTCTTCATGCCCATCTTTTAACCTTTTAAAACCATGCTTCATGCTTATAACATT
Source organism: Capsicum annuum (assembly GCF_002878395.1). Taxonomy (NCBI): domain Eukaryota; kingdom Viridiplantae; phylum Streptophyta; class Magnoliopsida; order Solanales; family Solanaceae; genus Capsicum; species Capsicum annuum. The sequence continues at coordinate 217,026 of NW_025851300.1, forward strand.
ATTTACTTTCATGCTAAGGGAATTTCTTAATATGTATCGTCATACCTAGACTTGCAAGCCATATCATATAATATCATATTAATCCCCCTTTTCATTAAAAAGCATATAAATGACCACCCAAAAGATTTAAACATCACAAGAGAATTCTTATTTCAAAAGCACATGAAAACTTATGCAAACATACTCTCTTTTCAAGAATTAAACATGCGGTGGCCAATTCAATCATTTAATTCATGTGTTATATCTATTAGGACATGAGAACATTTATAATTTGATAAAACACCCTCTTATTGGATCATAAAGAAATGCAAATCCATAATTGGTAGTGAAATATTTAAACTCAAACTTTTAACCATTCATATAAACAACCACACTACGTTAAGTCAATGAATTTCATAACAAGAGAGGGAATTTCATAAATCATGCTCTCATATAACATTTCAAAACTCATAAAATTCATGCACATGAATAAAATCAAAGTTTAAGGAAAACCCCCATAGTTTAAACAAGATTTCATCAAAAAATAGGGTTCCCAATGCTTGTTCTTTAACAATTTCAAAAATCATAATACGTACATACATATATACTCCAAAGCTTGGAAAAAGGTTAAATCTTACACCCATGAGATTTAGGATAGTCCCACATACCTTTGAATCAATGAAAACATTGAGAAAATTGACCCTTGAAGCTTAATTCCTCAAGCCCTAGTTAGTCTCTCTTCTTTTGTTTAAGGAAGATGATTTGGGGATTTTGAGAAGTGAAATAACGTATGTTAAGACCCTAATTTTGTCCATATATGATTAGGAATGGTTATAGAGTGTGAAAATATGTCAACACCCTTAAAATAGAACAAAATAGAGCAACTTATACCGCCTAGCTTTTGCCTTGCGGCGCATAGCCAAAACCAACCTTAGGGTTTACAGTGCACACCAAAAGCCAACCCTATCCAGTGGTTGTTGATGTTTGTTCTGTGATGCAAGGCCTTTTCAAAGGGTCTAATTCACAATGCACACTCATTTTTAAGGACAAAAATCACCCCAACTCATCCCATAACACCTAGAAATAGTTTACCATCGATATAGGGGTCCTATGGATAATTTTAAGGCACTTATAGAGCATTAAAAACATAGGGTGTTACAATATCTAGATAAGAAAGTCATTGATCTTCCTGAATCAAAGAGGCCCTAGGAAATTAATAAGGTTAGTGATCCCAAGTACTGCAACTTTTATTGTATCATTGGCCACCTGACGGGAAAATGCTCTATCGTGAAGGAGAAATCAAGGCACTAGTAAGTGAAGGGAAAATCATCATTGATATGGACAGAATAGTGGATGCTAATCATGTTAGTGTTATTTCTGATCGACAAAATATTTCATGTCTCAAACTATGCAAAGCACTATCTTATTACAATTCAAGACCTTTAGGCAGGTTGAAGTTGATGTTCCAAGAAAAATATTTGAAGGTCCAATAGAGGTAGATGACAATTTTGAAGGTGATAAGGATGGCGGTTGGATTTTGGATTCTCATAAGATAATAAGACATCAAGCGGTCCTAAAAATATGACTTCCTAAGCCGAAAGTAATAGAGAATAACATGGATCAGGTACGACCATAAAAACAGTTGAGTTTAGTTCTATAAAGAGGATTAATGGTGTCTTTTCACTAAATTCCCGAACACCTATCACATTGCACAATTTTTTTCCAAAAAATTCCTTCAAGAAAGCTAAGTCAGGGTGACACATGTAGTTTCCAGCATAGAGGAATCCAAGGAAAGGAAATAAGAGCATCATCCAATAATAGCACAAGGGTATCATATTAATCCAAAAGTTGCACCATATTTTGCCGTAATTTCTTTCTATTAGCGTCTAAACTGTATAATAGGACTTTGTTTGTCATAGGAGCTATTCGAGAATAACAACTTAATTGAATAACGATTGATGATGGTTAAGCGATTAAGATCATGCCAAAGTCAATGCTCAAAAGTCTTGGGATCTCTATTGATAAATTGTACAAAAGTCATATAATAATACAAGGTTTCAACAAGCATGACAACAAGCTATGGGAAAGAATTACACAGAATTATCCATTGGCAACATGAAATCAAATATTTTAATTCACGTCATAGATTCCAAAAAATCATGCAGTTTGTTTCTTGGATGCCCTTAGTTGCATAAAAATGGAGAGGTGTCATCTACTTTGCATTAATGCATGAAGTATTTACAGGATGGTGAGGTAGTAAAATTTGACGTATATATCAATCCTTTAATAGAGAAAGAGTCGTACTTTTCAGATATGAAATTCTACTTTGATTATTGTGAGTTAAATATGAAGAAACCAACACCTACAAGCCCAACTAGGGTCAACTTAAAAGAAGAGATAAAAGTGAAACTGACTGCCATTGAGATGTCTAAGGAAAAAACTAACAAATTGCTGAAGGAGACATAACAACAAAGACAAACAAGGAGTATCTAGTCATTACATTCCACGTGAACTTCAAAGACAGGGACAACCCTTGCTAGAGTCTTGTACTCAATATGTTCACCCTCCAAGGAAAGAAATGAGCCAAAAAATGTTCAAAGACTCGAAGGAGGATATGACTATCCCAGTCATACAAATCCAACTCCTGAGTCTTCGAGAAATTATACATTAGTTGAAAAGATAAAAGGTCACTTTGATCAAAAGGCTTTGACATTACTTGAAAAAGTAGGTTATGACTTCCCCAATCGAACAAGACTAGGAGAGCTCAAAGATGAAGTCACTAGTGAAAAAAGACACAACCTTACAACTCCCGAATGAAGTTTAGAAAGTAAGGACATTACGTCACCACTCCTAAGTTTGGGCTGGGATTTAAATTGCCAGAGCCTCTTCAAATTTCATCTAGGAAGGCAAGAAAACAACTTCATCACACCACATCTCAGTAGAAAGGGAAAATAAAGGTGATGATGAAAAAAATACCACAACGAACCTCAGTGTTTGATTGCATTAGGAAAATCAACACCTCGTGTCTTTGTATTTGAAAGATTAGGATGAAAAGAGGGAAGTGAAGTTTCTGACCGGGTGGAAGGAGATATCACTACTATGAATGCCTGTGTCTTTCTTTGCTTGGGAACCACAGGGAAGCCATCATCTAGAAAGAGGTTTTTGGAACACGAAAAATAATATTTTCTGAGGACAATGATGATTGGAAAATTCATAGTGCTTTCTTATCACACATGAAAAGAAAGTTTATTTTAATAATTAAAACATATTGTCCACTGAAGGTAAGAATAAGAACTATTGTTCTTACCAACAAACTCTTAGAAAAGAAAAAAAGAAGACTGAGAAAGTTAATGCATCACATCATATAACGTTGGAGGATAATCCATGCCATGATAAAATAGAGGATAATATCCATAAAGCTCTTTCTCAAATAGAGAATGGGTTATAATCAACTGTATATGAACTCAAGGAGATAAAGTTAGGTACATCGGAGAATCCACGCCTAACATATATTAGTGCAATTCTACAACGCAAAAAGAGAGGGACTACTTTAAGTTATTAGTTGAGTACAAAGATGTCCTTTCCTGGTTGTACAAAGAAATGTCAGGCCTTAGTCCTACGGTATTTATTTATTCATCATTTTGGGATTGAAAAGGGGGAATTTCCTATAAAGCAGTCACAATGAGTGTTTCCTGAATTAGTAATACAAATTGAATTAGAGGTCAATAAGTTCGTTGAAGAAAATTTATTTGAGAAGTGAAATATCCATCATAAATCTCAAATATTGTACCTATCAGGAAGAAGAATCGTCAAATACGTGTCTGGTTGATTTTTGAGACTTGAACAAGGCATGCCCAAGAAATAATTTCCTGATATCAATCATAGAGCTCATGGTTGATACAACAACTAGACATGAAGCTATACAATTTAGGGATAGGTCTTCTGAATATAATCAAACTAGATTGTCTTTAAGAGATTAGAATACACTACTTTCCAAACTCCAAAAGGGATATATTGTTACGAGGTAATGCCTTTTGGTCTAAAGAATATGTGTTGCACCTAACAATGTACAATGTAAAATATATTTTTGATGGCATGTTGCATAAGAGAGTGGAATGCTACATCGACGACATGTTGGTAAAGACAAAGTGTAGGTACAACTATCTTGAAGACCTTCACATTATTTCTTAGAGGTTAAGAAATTTTGACTTGAAAATGAACCCACTCAAATGCACATGTGGAGTTACTTTTGGAAAGTTTATTGGATTTATTGTGCCTCACTACAGAATTGAAGTTGATCCTATGAAGATTGATTCCATTCCAAAAATGTTGGATCCAAAGAATTTAAGAGACCTCCACAGTCTATAAGGAAATTTGGCATTTATGTGGAAGTTCATTTCTAACTTGGCTGCATGATGTCATCCCTTCAGCCATCTAATGAAGAAAGATGCTCCTTTATACTGGGACCAATCATGTCAAGATGCTTTTTAAAGAACCAAAATGTTCTTGTTGGATCCACTAGTATTAGGGGCACCAACACCATGGAGGACATTGATACTCAACATTACATCACAAGATCGATCACTTGGAGCACTTCTGGCTCAAGACAATGCAGCTAAGAGGGAACACACATTGTACTATCTAAGTCGAACCCTGATATGAGCTAAGTTAAATATTACACCCATTGAGAAGATGTTCTTGGCTTTGCTTCATATGATAATGACACTAAGGAATTATTTTTAGGCATACACTATCAAGCTAATTTCTCAAGTTGATCCCGTGAAGTTTTTAATGACTCGGCCAGTTATCTCAAGACATCTAGAGAGATGGTATATATTATTTAACCAATATGAGATCATATAAATGCCTCATTAGGCTACGAAGGGGAAAGCACTTGCTAATTTTCTCGCCGATTACCCTTTGCCAGCAAAATTGGAGATTTCAGATGAGTTTCCTGATGAAGATGCATTGTTTACTAAAGAACTGCTAACATAAAAAATGCTCTTTGATGTATCTACACATTAAGATGGTGTTGGGGTAGGCATTTTGTTAATATCACCAGAAATACTAATCTTTCCATTTTAATTTATTTAGGATGAAACACGTTCCAATAATGTCGCAGAGTACTAATCTTGAATTATTGTCCTTGAAATGGAATCAAATATGAAGATCCCACAAATGAATATCTATAGTGACTCTAAGTTAATCATAAATCAACTCTCAGGGAGTTACGAGGTTAAGAAGGAAGACATTTTACCATATCACCAATATGATACTTTTTTGCTTGACATGTTTGATCAGGTGTTCTTAAAACACATCCCTAGAGAAACAATTACATGGTAGATGCTCCCAACTTAGCTAAAATATTGGATCTTAGAGAAAATGAGTCATAAAGGTGAAAGTAAGTCATCGGTAGGGTTTTACTGTTGTCTCGATCTTCAAATAAATGAAAGTGTCCATACATTTGTCCAAATGGTTGAAAAAGATGATTACAGACTACCACTAATTAAGTACCTCAAACATGGAAGGCTACCTGAGGAGCCACATAATAGAGCGGACATTAGGAGAAAAGACCACGATTCATCTTCCATGAGGGAATATTATTCCATTTCTTATGAGGGATTACTTCTACGCTGTCTTTACAAAGAAAAAGCTCAACAAACAATAGAGGAAGCATGTTTTGGCACATGTTGAGCACACCAATCAGGGCATAAACTTCATTTTTGAATCTAAAGGATGGGATACTATTGGCCAAAAAGAGTGATATACTGTCTAGAGCATGCCAAAATGTGTCAAGCATGTCAATTCCAAGCTAATTATATCCATCAATATCCAGAGCCTCTTCATACAACTATAGAATTATGGTTTTTTAATGCATGGGGACTTGATGTTATTGGACCTCTTCCAAAGTTATCAAAAGGGCAAATATACATCTTAGCTGCTACTAACTATTTCTCAAGATGGGCTGAAGTCGTCCTACTACAAGAAGTGAGAAAATAAAATGTTGATTTTATTAAGTCAAACACAATCTTTAGGTATGGCATACTTAGAATCATAGTTACTGATAATGAACACCCTTTAACAATAAGCTCATGAGGACTTTATGCGAGAAGTTAAATTTTAAGCAATATGAGTCTTCAATGTACAATGTACCTTCCAATGGTCTTGCCGAGGCTTTTAATAAAACACTTGGTAACCTGTTAAAGAATATTATTGCAAAAAATAAAAGGCACGGGCATGAGAGGATCACTGAAGCTTTGTGAGCATATCGTACAACCTATTGAATTTCTACCCAAGTGAATCCATATTCGTTAGTGTATGGTGTAGAAGCAGTCATTCCATTAGAACAACAAATTTCATCATTACTAATAGTGATCCAAGAAGGTCTTCCAACTGAAAGTAACACTCAACTTTGTCTAGCAGAGTTACAAGCATTGGATGAGTAGAGATTAGAAGAACAATAAAGATTGGAGTGTTATCAAGCTCGTGTGTCCATGATCATTTCAAGTAGGAGACTTGGTCTTAGCAGTTCGAAGACCCATAATCCTCAAAAAATGCATCAGTGACAATTTTACGTCAAAATGGGATGGGCCATATGTTTTGAAATAAGCTTATTCAATTGGTACATATAAATTTTCAATCAAGTTGGTGTAAGAGCTGGTACCATCAATGACAAGTTCCTGAAGAAATACCTTCCATGAAGTTCACCTATGCTTCTTAAGGCACAAGAATAAATTGTATATCACTCTTGACCCGTATGAGTCTAAACTATGAATGGATCTCCAAAAAAAAGAAAAAAACACATATTAAAAAACAAAAAAAAGACAAAAAAAAAATTAACTCATTATCCTGAACTACGTTATGACTTGATCCTCTTACCCAAGGTGCGCAGGTATCTTAGAGTATTTTTTATCCTAAGTTCTGTCATATGAGTTAAAAAATTAAAAAAAAAAAAAGGGAAAGGAGGTGTCATTATTTGAGTGCAACAATAATACCCTGAAGTGAATTAGATGTTCTTTGGCTAAGTTTGTCACAGACGTACACAGGTGAAGAGGCGAGCAAAGTAAAACGGATTTCGATGACATATCTATATAAATCCATAAAGGTGATAACTTTGATTTTTATATAATTTTTAGTTCGTGGTGTTATATTTGCAATGAAATATGTGGTTTGTGATTCAAAGGATCCTACATTGAGTTATGAATTTTCTACCATGGCTGCTTGAAGTTACTAAATCAAACTAATGTGACTTTGACGACATATTTGTATAAATTCGTGAAGGTGTTGATCATTATTTTTACATATGTTGTATCTCTTGGTGTTCTATATTCAAAAAAATGGCGGCTCATGATTAAAAAGCTCCTACATTAATTTTTGAATTTTATACCATAGCCGCTCAATGTTGCAAAATAGGCCATTTGATTTCAGTCTAAGCTAACTTTGAAGATATATCTGTATAAATTTGTAAAGTTTTTGATCATGATTTTTACATATGTTGTATCTCTTGGTGTTATCATTGCAACAAAAACGATGGCTCGTGATTCAAGGGCTCCTACATCGAGTTATAAATTTTCTACCATAGCCGCTCAAAGGTACAAAATCAGCTATTAAATTTTGAACTAAGCAAACTTCGATGACATATATGCATAAATCCATAAAAGTTTTTATAGTGGGTTTTATATTTGTTGTATCTCTTGATATTATCTTTGAAACAGAAAGACACTTCGTTATTCAAAGGCTCCTACATAGAGTTATGGATTTTCTACCATAGCCGCTCAAAGCTGCAAAAGAAACCATCAAGTTTTGAAGTAAGCTGAATTCGATGAAGAATCTGTATAAATCCATAAAGGATTTGACATTAAATTTTACATATGTAATGTATATTAGATACCTCTTTCCAATTAAAAAAATGGCTTGTGATTAAATATTCCTACGTCAACTAATGAATTTTTTACCATAGCCACTCAAAGCTATGAAAGAGACCATCAAGTTTCAAAATAAGCTGACTTCGATGATGAATATGTACAAATCCGTACAAGATTTGAACTTGATTTTTATATATGTGTTATATCTTATAGACTTCTTTGCAATAAAAAAGATGGCTCATGATTCAAATGTACCTATGTCAAGTTATAAATTTTCTAACATAGTCGCTCAGAGTTGTGAAAAAATCATCAGATTTCAAATAGAGCTGACTTTAATAACATATTTGAACAAATCCGTAAAGTATTTGACCTTAATTTTTTCATATATAGTATATCTTAGAGGTATCTGCACTACAAAAAAGACAGCTTATGATTCAAAGATATCTACTCTGAGTTATGAATCTTCTTTTGGTTTATAGAGAACTGTTCTTTCTACTCCTTTATGCATACGATGGTCTTCTCCCTCTTGGTAGACAAGAGTTTCAGTTCTTCATCAAACTTTTTAGGGTTGGATTAAAGATCCTCCATACGGCCTCTTGCCTTTGTGTTATCCTCTTTTAAATTAACAGGGCATTGTTGCACATCATAGAGCAATTTTTAATGGTTTTCTTTAGTCATTTTTTTGGGATGAAGATGATTTCATAGAGCCATACTCCTCATATACTTTTTACAAAAGTTTTCATATATCCTTCTAGAATAGAGGTGCTAGTGGTGTTAATCCCTTTGAGTTCCTCCATAATCATGTTCACACCCTTTTTAAACTTTAAAAAGTTGTCGGAAGAATCAAAAGAGAACATTGTTAGTCATTCATGTAATGCACCACATATTTGAAGAATGTAAGACTTCTTGGAAGTAGAGATCGTCTCTTGTGTTTGAAAATTTGGTGCAACAAATGGCGATAAACATGATGTGGGTACATGAACTTTAGGCGACTCGGCTTGTATAGCGACAACTTTTGACACAAGGAGAAGATATATAAAGGCAACTTAATCTTGTAACACTATAAAAAATGTCACTAAGTGTATCGATAGTGACTCCTTGGAGTCCCAGCTTCAAACAAAAAAAAAGACATTCAGGACCTTTTTTTTATAAAAAAAATGTAAATAAAAAATAACCGTAAAAGAAAAAGAAAGAAACTAGCCTTACTTGTTCTGCGAGTTCAGGAAATGGCATAATGGAGCTAGGGTCATTAACATGAAATGCCTTACTATTTATAGTAGCAATTTCTAAATCAGTAAACTCACTATGTTGGCCTTTTACCTTTTTCTTTGGCGCTTCCAGTGTTTGTCTTGGTCAAGTTTTGTCGAGCTAGTGTCACTATTAGTATATAGAACTTCATTAACTAGGAGGATATGTGAAGTTTTATCTTTGATGGGCACTTTAGTTGGCATCCGTCTGCTATTGTTCTCAAGGAAAGTAGAATTATCTTTTCATATACAAGTCTTTTCTAAACTCATACAAGGAGAGTCATTCAATTGCAATGAAGGAAGACTTGATCCTTTTCAAGTTTTCACTAACTTACCCTTTGAAGGTGCAAAACTTAGAAGACAACAGTCTTGTCTTTGACATAACAAGAGAGGAAGTGGAAGACTTACTTTGATCTAGCAGCCAAAGGGGAACTTTTAAGACAATTTTATTTTTCCCAATTTATATTTGAGGCCTCTCAGGAAACAGTGATATATTAATGGTTGAAGAACTACTAAGGCGGGTGGAAGAATCCCAAAGTTGTGCTAATTCTTTTTGTATGCCGTTATATGGTCATTTGATGATGTTCCTAGGGAGGTCTTAGACAAATTCAAACTGACGGCTAAATCTATGGGGACTGTAAGGCTCCATAACAAAGTGATTATCACACCTGAGGGTGACATAGCTTGAATGGATACTAACAAAATAATTGTTCCAAGAACTAGACAATTTTCCCTCATCTGCTAAAAATAACTCCTTGGGTTGTAGCATGGCTAAGTAGGGGGAGGAAGGGTTGCAGATGTCGACAATCTAGAATAACCGCCTTGTACCAAAAATATCAAATTTTTTAGCCATACTTTCTCTAGCAATCTTATACATATGATCACCATTGTAATAACGTGCTTGATAGTAAGTGTTAAAATATATGCCAATCTATCCATAGACATGTTGTATAAGAAAAATTATGTCACCTGCACCTAAGTTTGCTGAAGTTTAGATCTCTTTCAAGCCTCTATAGATATTAGCCAAAATGGGGATCACTAGTGCAAACCTCTCCCATGAGCCATTAAACTTGCAATCTTAAAGACTCTAGGACAGATGTGGTCAAGTTTTTTAATTGGAAGAATGAACTTGCAAATTCAGCAAGCAAGAAAAGCAACTAAGTTCATCTCTTCTCTGAGAGACCCTCCCATGTCTAACTCGATGAAAGATGCATTCTCTTTTTTAGTTCGTGGTAAAAATGACATATCTATGTAGCCTCCAAGATTGTGGTTTGACTTTGGTTTAGCTTTCTATTTAGATCCTTGTGGTAGAGTCTCTTTCTACCTCTACGGTCCTTTAAACCAAAAATTCACCTAATCATGGAAAGAAACCTCCCGAGATGCACCATCTAAAAGCTGATAGAATGTTGAAAATAAGTAGGCATAAGTTTTAGGCGAAAGTGGATTCCCTTGTTGATCTGCTTGTGTCACTTCTTGGGCCAAAGGGACGACTTCATCAAAGAAAGCTCCGTGTACTGGAATTTCCCCAATCATAAACATATCCCACAGTGAAATATAGAGCTCACCAATGCCAACACACATTGTATTAGTCGAGGAATGCTAAATTTCACAAAAGGCCTATAAAATATTCTCGTTGACTTTATACGTAAATAAAGAGGCAAAAATAGCGTCATAAATCTTGGTTGTTACAACACCTCCTTGCTATGGCTAAGGACATCCTCTACCCATTACCAATAGTAAGTAGCATAATTAAACTCACCAATTCCTAATTAGGGATAATTTCATATGGCAGGACATTTATCCAAGCCTTCGGGATAGGTAGCAGCAGATTCTTTGTCATATGTAGATGATTGCAGCATAAAAGTAGTAGTATTAATGACCTAATTTAAGCAAGGACATCGATTTCTTCTTTTTTTAACCATTTTTCTAGATGAAGAGACATGTCAAGCGATCCTCTATCAAGCAGGAAAGCGCCGATTACCGGAGGATGAACTTTCAAGGTAAGGAATCTAGTAGGCGAGTATCGTTATTTGCTATTCAAATTGAGGATATGGTCCCATTCGATCACAGAAGTTCACCATATTCTCAATGGATTGAAGTTATACTCTCTGTGTTTGAATACTTTCCAAGGAAATTAAATTAAAAGGTAAATCATATTAAAAAAAAGGATATGGCAAGATTTGAACGATAAATTTAGACATAAGAAAATTACTCAAGAAAATGCAGAAGTTCTCTGATGGTGTTTATCACATATGACGTAGATCTGCAATTCTACTTTCCAACAGAAAAAATCGCTCCTGATTTTGATACTCGTACATCAAGATACAAATTTGTCGAGACATTGCACAATGCTGATAAAACTAGCGAACCAAGATTGGAAGTCAGGTTTTAGGGAAATAACTGAGATGAATCGGGTTAAAATTGATGGTGATTCCCATAGGATACGTAGATATACAGATTTAGTTTCTAACATGAAAAATCACTCCTAATTTTGATACTCCTACGTCGAGATACCAAATTTATCGTGACGCTGCCCAATGCTAATAAAGCTAGTGAACCAAGATTAGAAGACCGATTTTGTGGAAATAACTAGGACTATTTAGATATAAAATGATTGTGATTCTTATGTCAACGTAGATATGCAAGTCTACATTCCAACACAAAATATCACTCTCGATTTTAATGTTCCTAAGTTAAGATATAAGAATTTTCGTGAGGCTGTGCAATACAAAAAAGAGTGATGAACCAGAACTAAAAGTTTGATTTCAATATAATACCTGGGTAGATCCAGAAAATATATGGTCATGATATTCATGCATAACATAGCTTTACAAGTCTACTTCCAGCACCACAATTCATTCATTATTTAGACCCTCCCACGATGTGATGAATTTTTCTCCATAGAAGCTTTAAGCTGCCCAAAATTCAATCGTGAAAGAGAGCAAAAAACAGGAGAAAAACATGAGTTGTATTGCGGCTTAAGGTGAATTACTATGAATTAATGAGGCAATGATGTCCTTTTATAGACTTTGAAGGGCTCCAGTTTTATTTCCAAAAGGAATCGATTGAACAAGTTGTCTTCAAGTAGGACTAGACATCTAAGTGTCAAAAATAAGTCAAATTTCTGATCCTTTTTAAAGTAGGATAACATCATTATTCAATCCCATTGAAATTCGATATAAGAATTATACTTGGATCCTATGTGGTTTTGATGTATTTAGTTTTAAATAAAATTTACACTCCTAATCAAGGGAGTCATGTTATTCTATCCGGATTATCAAAACTTAAGGAGTTGAGTTTTGAAAAAATGCTCAAGTCTTGCGAAAAAAGGATCTTTTAGTGTGTATTAATCGGTTGGCTTTAGTGCATCAATGAAGAAATTGGGACACATTGAAGAGTTCAACTGGATTTTTTCTTGTCCAATTCAAATATTTTGTGAGGATTAAATTACACACACACAAAAAAAAATATAAAGCTTCACAGATACTTCAAATCTTGTCTCTAAAAGGCCCGACAAATCAAACACCTAGATGCGCCTTGAAGTAGGGGGCATTTGCAGACACATAAAATTTATTAAATCAAATTGATATAAAATTTGAATCTGATTTTTCTTAGGTCTAAAATTATTTTGGGCTTTAAAAAATAATAAGCCCATTTTATTCCTCATCAAGGTCCATCTCACCTTGAAGCCCAAACTCATGCCATAGTCAAGTGACATGGCGTCGCAGTCAAATTAAAGACAACAGGAGGAAGCCATACGTTCAAAGAATGTTACAATTCAAGTCAAGTTCAACAACCAATAAAACATCGTCAAGTGTCCCGAATGACATATTTGTGTCCAATCACAATCAACCTTATCACACAACATTGTGATAAGCTTGATAACTGGATAGACCAATCAAAATGAGGCAGTAGAAGTTATTAACACTTAAAATTGTCTACCCTCTACAACTATAAATTGGAGGGTTGAATAATTTCTGAGGTCATTCTTCAAGTATTGGAGAAAGCTTCTACATTGACTACACAACTCTTCAAAGAATTGACTAACGGAGTTCTGTTCGGAGAACAGCTCAATAAGACGAAGTGTTGTCCGATAATTTCTGGAGATCCAAATGCATTTCTAGGTGGCTCAAATCATATGAAAGTTTGAGAATTATTCTACAAAAGGTCCTCAAATAACATAAAAACTTAGGAAAGTAGAATTAAGAGAATAATAGAAATGTACCCGCAAAATTCATTTGAATAAAATTATCCTTTTCTTTTTATTTATCTTTACTTGCAGTTAAATTTCAGCACTCCAAAAATTTATTGCGAACACACATAATAATAAAAAATTAGTGTGACCTTTTTTATCTTTTCATAATTGTTATTTTCTAGTATAGTATTGTATTTCACATAGTAATATTATTATTTATAATAGTAAGGATTCATTCAAGTTAAAAAGATGTTAACCGTGTGTCTCAATGCATTTACCTTGGATGTTATTGTGAAATTATTATTTATTACTTTAAAGATTTTAGTAGTTTAGTTCAAATTTTTAAAATATATCTATTAAATAATGATAGTTTCTAACAACTATATTAATATCATTTAAAAGAAAATAAAATCATAAACACAACAATAAAAAAAATTTGTGGCGTCAAAAATTTGGAGACCTAAAGTGAAGGCCTTACTAGCCTCACCCTTGAGACACCCTTGGAATCATAATCCATGATGTCATCTCATGGGCATTGAAGTTGCTATAGAAGTCATCGTTGAAAGAATCACCGCCATTGGTGGCATCCTTCTTCAGTAATGCATCCCCGGCAACGGAACTAAAATTTGATACTCCCAAATTACAACTCTCAGTAGAAAGTGTAAGCGGTCGCTGTCAAATATAGAACCCAACTCGGTTGGGTGTCGAATCCCATAGGGAATACTGTGTTCACTAAGTGTCGTAATTGTTATTAGACTATTGATCAGAGTTTCTTAACCGAAATGGGGGCTTGGTTTTTCTTTAATTTGAAAAATGATAAATTGTAACAAGATTTGTTCAACTAATGATTTTCTCCGTATTTTGTAACTTTATGAGATTAATCAAACGAGGGTTATGATCACAAAAGTGCCAGCATCATTTGGGTTGTGAATTATTTATGAGTTCTACTTAACAAATTCAATTGCAAGAAAGATTAAATCCTATTCTATATCCATTAGTTTCTCAACCTAAATGGATTGATTATCTTATAATTCTCTCAAACTCATAGGATGCCTTATTATTTCAACCTAGTTCTCATGCAAGCTAATCCTATTAGGGAATTAGCTATTACTCTAAAGGTTAAGGCCCTTAGAATTCATGTAAACACCTTCTTTTCCCCATAACACTTTCCTCTCAGACAAGTGGTGTTCTAGGGCTTACTCTTCAATTTTGCAACCAAGAAAAGTCATGACATTGAAGAAATTTTTATGCAATGTTATTCAATTATGGAACTCAAATTGATTCCTAACCCATAGGTGCATTTCACATTAAGGATCCCATAACCCTAGTTATGAGATTTAGCCACAACACTTCATAGAAGATAAAGAATTCATTATTTTACTATTCATAAATAAATGGAATGTATACTTACAAAGAATCCCAAGAATCAGTTCTTGAATCTTCAATGATCAGTTATTTTATACTAAAATTCCCCATAGTACTTGGATACCAAGAAGTTCAATAGATGAAAAGAAAACTTGCAAAAGGTAAAAAGATGCGTTCTTAACCCTAAAAGTTGGTATTTATATGTCCCAGCTAAAAAAAGGATTTAAAATTTAGAAACGGAAAAACCGCATCCCATTTGACGGTCCATATGATAGACCGTCAAAGATCTGACGATCCATCATCTTTCCCGTCACTCGATTCATCCGAATGGTAGTTTCTGGATAACATCTGACGGTATACCTTGCAGTCCGTCGATGGAATGACGATCTGCCATATTTACCATCGCGGAGTCCTTTTGGAAGGCAGCTTCTAGATAAGAACTGATGGTACACTTGGCGGTCCATTAATGGACTGATGGTCCGCCATCTTTACCATCGTGGAGGCCTTTTAGAAGGCAGCTTCTGGATAAGAGCTGAAGGTCAATATGGTAATCCTTCCCATGTCTAACGGTCTACCATATTGCCCATCACTCGACTCCTCTGGAGGCCTTATGATGGTTCAACTTGACGGTATATATGGCGGTCTGTCGTAAACCTTGCGGTCCGTCATTTTGACCGTCAATTCTATTTTTCTGCTACTTTTTTTAGTTTTCTTCTATGGTTATCTGCTTTCACTGAAACACTAAAAACATTCATTAAATATCACTTTGGTTTTTTGTAAACATACAATTTTCCTAAAAAAATGATGCTAAATGTTTCGTAAAACACTTAAAAATCAACACCCTCAACTTAAGATCATTGCTTGTCCTCAAGCAACTTAACACCAAATTGCGCACATGAACAATAAAATGACAGGCAACCAACCATTGGAACATTATCTTATGCAAACATTCACTCATCAGCTTAATCTCATGCATTTAACACAACAGAATCTACACCAAGCATTTTTGATAATTCGGCACATAAGCATGAATGTTACATCCCATAGATAAAAGCAAATTCAGTAAAACTTCGACTGCCCTCACAATAAAGAAGTCCACCACTCATTATATGATGTGGACACTGTCCAGCTCTCACACTCACAAAAAAAAAATTTCAAACATAGACTAAGTACCCATAGGCTTGCCCTGGCCATACAACACGTCCTAATGGTTGACTCACTAGGATCAAACAGGTCTTTTCAACGTTTACAACATGGTTTGGATTAGGTGGGGTATGTTTCCGGGTGAAGTGACTCATTGAAACTTAACTCTCCTTGCCTTAGCATATTTTCACCCTCAATCTGCTACTTATGTTATTTTTTTAGTTTTTTTAATAAAAAAACCAGTCACCCTCAACTTATGCTGATGCAGGCAGTGACCAATTTTTTCTAATTGGATTCTAGCTCACACTCCATTGAGGTCTTTTTTTTGTTGGCACTAGCCACCATCAACTTAGATGCTTTGTCTAAGTTAAAATATACAATGTTAGCATTTGGCTAAGTTCAGAGCTGAATGTTAAAGTCCTATGGAGTGTTACTGATAGGGGCAGGAGGTTAAACTAATTCTTAGAGGTACAATATGGGTTCAAACAGGAGCAATCTTTCAGGCTGGGTTGCTTCTTTAGGTTAGGAGGTTTAGAACTTTAAGAAGGCCTGTTATCCTATTCTAATGACTCCACTAGAAGACTGTATCCATGGATCGGGCAATGTTCTAGGTCTTATCCTATGAAAGAACTGTAAGTAAATCCTCACACCCATAGGCATCAAAGTTAAACATCCTTTACGATTCTCCAAATATTCATTACATGATTCATGCACTTCTTTATAGACCAATGCTGAATACAGAATTACTTATGGTTATTTGCACATGCTTAACTGAAAAAGTAAATAATTAAAGACACATGTTCAACTTTTTATGCCAACATCATTCATTCTCCATATTTACAACTAAGTGCTGAAACAGAACCAATTCATAGATTAAACACTTGTATTTACATTACAATTTGCAGAATTTAAATGCAAAAATAAAAATAACCTAGACATGTCGCTTCTACTAGATAGCACATGATTGGATTCAGAATATCGGCAACAATATCCAACCATGGTGTAAATACCCCCAACCCCATACAGAAAATTATGCATTGTCATTAAAGCAATAAATTACCGTACATAAGAAATAGGATATTTACATGGCCTCTCACTCAATAGAGGCATCTATCAAGTGTGGTGAGTCTCCATCATCCTCACCCTACAAAATGTTGGCCCCTATGGTGGTAAGAGCACTCACAACTTCACCCTCAACATTTTCAGGGATTGTTTCCCGAATTGAACCTGCACTTTGCCCCCTTTCTGGGGCAGCACTAGTAGAAACTCCTACTACTTTAGTTTCTTGTTCTCTTTGCTTCCTTTCATCTTTCTTCTTTGATTTCTTCATAACTCTCCTCAGGTTGTGCTAGTCTAACTCCTCAGGTGACATTGCTTCTCTCTTTCTACTTTTGTCTTCTTTCCTTGTTGCTTGTTCATCCATTTGCTGCTTGCCTTTATCCTTCACTAGTCTACCCATCAGATCCAGAATACCCTCATCATCATCACTTACCACCAGAGTTAGATTAAATATAGGCGGTTGTGATTGTTTCTTCTTTAACTCAGCTATGTCAGCCTTTGCCTGCTCAAATTCAGCCATGAGCTTGGCAAGATCAGGAAGAGATAGTGAATCTATCCTTTTGTTGATGCGAGATTCCATGTTATCCATCCTCACTTGAATAGTTTGAAATGGCCTGACTGCTTCGGCTACGATTTCATCCATAAAAGGTTTGAAATCTCCAGCCCACTTTTCTAACTACTTTTGGAACATCTTTTGATTCTTCACAACTTTGACAAAATTCACCGGGTTGAATCGGTATTTTGCAAAATCTACTCCACTAGAAAATTGCATAGAATCTGATCCTATAGACGTACCCTAGGGCACATAATCAAAAGGCACATATGTGGTAATGGGTAAAGGCATACCTTCAGGCATTTATGGGGCTTTGGGAACTGGTGCAGACTGAGACAGATGTGCTGAAGGCTTGTTCACTCGAATGTCAAACTTCGACTCATCTCTGGACTTCTCAATGTCCTATTTATGAGTGGCTGAAACTTCATTATAAATTCCTTGAATCAGTGGCACACCATCTTGTCTGGATAATGCAGTAATAAAACATGGGAAAGGTATGGAGGTAGTCTGCTTATGTGTCCTCACAAATATCTCGTCAGCAATTAGCTGGCTGAAATCATTGTCCAAACCTGAAACTAGACTGGCTACCATCACGGCCTTGTGTTATCTAGGTTTCCATCTCTTTTAGTTGGTATTAACCTCAATCGAACAACAGCCCACCAGAACTTAGCCTTAAAACTAAGTGTGAATTTGGCAATGCGTTCTTTAGAGTTAGTTGCCCAGGATGAATTTCCATCATCAGTGATCAATGATGCTACCCAACATCTCTGGCCAGAAGCATTTCTCATTCTATATTTGAAATTAGGGAAAGCAAGTAGAGCTTCATATGCTGGCCCAAACAACATTCTGTTAATAATTTGGGTTGAGATATCAACAATAACTCCTCGGACTAGAACAGACTCCCTATTCGGTCTATTCAAAATTGAAATCCCTTTCGGACATTTATCTTTTACCAGAAAAATATAATTTGTAAAGAATTCCCTTACCCAGTTTGGTTGGTACTCCCCTGGTGGCGCGTTCATCCATGCCAATCCATAATCATTGAATCAACGTTCCAGTTGCGGATATTCGTGAAGCTCTGTGGCCATAATTTGATGATCTTTAGAGAATGATCTCCATATCCCTCGAGCAGTGGGATGCAACCCATCATAGAATTCTTTTTGTGCTCCCTCAATTTGCCACCTAATAGCATCTCGTACTTGGGGATACTTTCGTCCGATCACATTTTCAACTTCATTTTTAGGAACTTCTCCTTGGCTCTCCACATTAGCCTCTTCAGTTTCACCTTCTATAGATGATGGTTGAGTTGAAGCAACTGTCGCTTCATCTGGGCTTGAAGGTAAAACTAATGATATTGTCACTCCCCTCCTCAGATTGGGGGATTATAATGGCTTCTCTTTCTATTTGTCTGGTGTTATAGGCCGGTGTGGATGTGTTTCTACCTCGCTGAGATTTTCCTCCCTTGGTTTATGTATTTTTAGGAGCCATGTCACCTAAAAATGGATTAAGAAATTAGTGCAAGGTAAAACAAAGGCAAAAATAGTTCACAGTGAAACCTGATGGGAGATTTGATGGTCCACCAATGGTGGGACAGTCCGTCAGATCCACTGTCAGCTTTATCCAGTATGTTTCTTTTTTTGACTTTTGGGATGGTTAACTTGGTGGTCCGTCGAACACTTGATGGTCCACCAGTCTGACCGTCAAATACAATAAAAAAACTCATTATCTTTGACCTTTGGGATGGTCAACTTAGTGGTCACAAAGTTGACGGTCTGCCATGTTAACCGTCAAACCTTTGTCCTCAGGCACATTTATGGGTTCGACTGATTTTCAGCGCAGCTTAAGATCAAATCAATTTTTAGCTTGAGCAACTGCATTAAAACCATATTTTAAGCAAGACTTCATCCACTAAATCAAACTTAAGCATAAATCATTCAAACTCAACACCATTAGACCAAATCATGAAACAATCCATGCCCTTACTTTTCAAATGAACAAGAGGAGAGAAATAAATGCTTATACCTTGATGTAAATAAATGCTCATACCTTGATGTTGTCGTATTCTACTTACTTGAAACTTCAGAGACTGAACTACTTGCAACTTCTATCACTTTTGTTACTCTTTAGTTTGTGATGGGGATAGGGAAAGAATGACCTAGCTTAAATAGGAAAGTGATGGAAGAGTAGAGGATTCTCAGATAGGATCACTCAGTTCAGGTTCCTTGAATCTTGGAGAAGTGGAAAAATCAAAGGTCATGGAACGGTTACAATGAGTGTACCCGCTCAATTTTATTCTTAAAATCTCATTCTGGGTCAAATACGGAGTACTTATAAAAAGTACCAGTTTAACCCAACCCGATTCAGAATTAGGGTTAAAGTGATGGTCAAATTGATGGTCCATCATAAGTGTGATGGACCACCACTGGGAACGGCACCCCTCAGCTGAGTCGATGAGTTTTTGCTTTGGTGTGATGGTTACTGGGATGGTTAACCACAGTTATGATGGTCCACCGAATTGGCCTTCACTACTTACCAGAGTGCAGGTCAGCAGTCTCACTTCTGACGGCTTCTTTGACGATCCACCATATACTTGATGGTCTGCCATTTTGCCGTCATGCCCTATCTAGTGAATGCATTTTCCTTTCCTTTTGTGATGGTTGAGTGTGGCGGTCTGTCAGTAGTTTGGCAGGTCATCAAGTGTACCGTCGTAACTTTCCAGTAGCTTAAATGCACCCAATTTTCTACTTTACGGCACTTCTGGTCCTGCACACTTCATAAACACATCAAAATTTCCCAAAAACATAAAATAGACTCTACTTATGGTTATAACAACATGTTGTGGGTTGCCTCCCACTATCGCCTGACTTAACATCGCGGCACAACTTAGGTATCTCGAATACTCAAACTTCATCGAGGTAAAAGATATCAACACTTTTTAATAGGTCTTTTGGACCAATATAAAGTTTGATTATTTCCCCCTTCACTTTGAAGACATTACCATTTTCGTTTTCAAGCTCAACTACTCTAGATGAGTAAACTTGGGTAATTTTAAATGGGCCTGACCATTTAGACTTCAACTTACCCGAAAATAGCTTCAGTCTAGAGTTGAAAAAAAGGACCAAATCACCTTTCATAAATTCTCTCTGTGTAATCCTTTGGTCATGGTATTTCTTCATCCTTTCTTTGTACAAGTCAGCTCTTTCATAGGCTATGAGATGGAATTCGTCCATCTCATTAATCTGCTCCAATCTTAGATCAGTTGCTTCCTTCAAATGTATATTCAGCCTTTTCAGAGCCCACAAGTCCTTATATTCCAGCTCAATTGGAAAATAACATGCCTTCCCATAAACTAGCTGATATGGTGACATGCCAATTGGTGTCTTAAAAGTAGTTTGATACGACCACAAGGCGTTATCAAGCT